>NW_017728950.1:65136219-65145303 GCF_001723895.1 Crocodylus porosus
AGGGCAGGTTTAGGTTAGATATCAGGAGGCGCTACTTCACAGTCAGGGCGGCTAGGGTCTGGAACCAGCTTCCAAGAGAAGTGGTGCTGGCCCCTACCCTGGGGGTCTTTAAGAGGAGGTTAGATGAACATCTTGCTGGGGTTATTTGACTAGATGATCTGCTCAGGTCCCTTCCGACCCTAGAAACTATGAAACTACGAAAATATTGAAGAGTACAGGTCCAAGGACCAAACTTTGCAGGACCCCACTACCCACATGCATCTAGGTCGATACTGACCCATCTACTACCACTCTCTGGGTGTGACTGCTAAGCCAATTTGCCACTCACTGGACTGCATAACATCTATATCACAGCCTCTTAATTTATTTATGAGAATAGGATGAGATATCATATTGAAGGCCTTGCTAAAGTCCAAGAAAACAACATCTATATTTTGTTTAATTATGAATTTAATGAAACTAAAACAGATTGACTGGCTTTAAAAGAACTTGAATAGCTTTTATTTATTTTTAAAGTTATCCAAAGAGCAAATATATTTTTGTTATGCTTACTTGCTCTCCATTAATCTCTAAAACCTCAGATGTAGCTGTCTTTTCTGCTGTAATGGAGGCTTTTTGTTGAGGAAAGTCCACCTGGAAATTCATCAGCTCTTGTACTTTTTCCATACTCAGTGTAATCTTCTGAAGTTCCTGCAAAGCTGAATTGGTGGGAAAAATCACAAAAGAAAAACCATCTAAGATTTAATACATTCCTCAAATAACATTACAAATGTTGATCAGGACTGTGAGCATGAGTTAAATTGTGTGCCCTGTTCTAAAAATCAAAAGTGTAATATGTAGCATGTTCACTTATTTTGAGTTAAATATTAAGCAATTTTAAAGGGTCTATACAGTTCTATAAGCATTTAACATTTTCATGCTTCTGGGAGTCAGGTGACATAAAAATAATTATTTCCAACTTCACCAATCATTTATCCAAAGTTCACTGATGTCCAATGAAAGCCTCTGAATGTATTTCAATTGGCCATGGATTAGAGCATAAGAAAGCTCATGGCAAGTGAATATAAACTAATCATAGAGAATAAGCAGAGAAAATATATCTTTCTCATTTAAGCAGCAATGTGTCTGAAAAATAAAACTTACTCAAAACATGTTCCATGTATAAATGGTCTAGTTTTTGAGAGAAATGGTCTAGGATCCAAGCCTGAAAAACATGATAGGAACGTTACTCATACTTGCTTGGTATATAAATGTTTGAGAGAAATGCTCTAGGATCTAAATCTGAAAAACAAGACAGCATCATAATTGGAAATAGGTATCAGCAGCTCTTCCAGAGATGTAAAATAAAAAAAAAACACAACAGTAATAATAATCACAATTTACATTAAAGTACTCTAACAGGGTGCAATAATATACAATAATGCTAGATCATAGAAGTACTTCATTAAGGTGTGGCTAGAAAAACAATACAGGGGCTAAGTACAGACAGTTAAAAAGCCTGAGGCTGAATTGATTCATTCTTCAAAGTTAGTTTAAGCAATTGAACTAAATGAAAAAGTGAACAAACATTTACTTTTGATTCTGGAAATGCAGCCACATGCCTGCACTGGCCTAGGCCAGAAGCCAAGAGGGGCACTAGACTATGCCACCATGCTCTAGAGCCCACCCACACTGCCAAGGAGGCTTTGTGGATGAGGTGCAAAGCATCCGGGGATACTCAGAGACTGTGAGTAAACTTTAATTTGGAGGGGATCTGGGACAGAATTTCAATAAACCAGTTGAATGTACATCAGTTAATTTTGTTACTACATCGATACAGGTTTATGTTAAACCATTTCTGGACATTTTGGAAGCACTTTATGTGCAATAAATTTCTGTTGTGTTACAGATCTGATTCAGTTTCCAATTGCTTATGTGTAATTGTTCATGTATAATTTGTGTTCCTAGCCTGGAAGCACAACTGAGATCAACCCAACTGAGTTCTCAAATATAATTCAAATGATTTCTTGAAAGCATCTCTCCTAATCACTAAATCACATTAAAAGTTTTTAATATTTTATACAATCATTTGGGACAGTGGAACTGTAGATAAGTCTTAATTTATTAATTTTGTATTTTAGTAATAGAGTCCTCAGTCAGGAGCTGAGTCCTTTTGTTCTAGAAATTTAAAAAATACACTCTGTTTGCCCCAACGAGCTGATGAACTAAAACCTTAGTCATGTAAGGAAGGATTATTCTCATGAGTAAAGGCTGCAAGATCAGTCCCCGATACGTCACTCTTCTTTTATGTTGAATCACGGAAATGCATTTTTCCTTTGACATTACCTTTCCAGAATGTTTAAGGTAGGACCGATTCTGATTGTACCGTATAACTGAGGCATGCTTGTAAATTATGTTATATATTTAGATGTACATAGTCTAATATGTTTATTAATAGTCCTCTCCTTCAACTGCTGAAACTGCCCATGATTGATATGAATATACACACATACATATGCTTTAGACATATATTGATCTGAATACAAAAAACCCCACATCTACACAGGACATTTTGTTCTGTGCTACATATATTAAAAACACTAACACATGTTCAAACAGAAGAAAATCCAGAAACTCTCTCAAAAGCAGAAATTAAATCAGAATCAAATTATACTCTAAGCATAAATATCATCAGTCAGCCTCTGTACCAAGATGCCTTGGAAAAGAGATGAGCTTTGCAGTATTTCTAGTGCCTCAATAGAGTAGGGCTATTTCCAAGTTCAGAGGTTAAGAACATAAAAAATGACATATTAGATCAAATTGTAGATCCTTCTATATTTTATAGTGGCAAAGAAGGAATGCTAAAAGGAAGACTATTTACCCAGATTGCCCCCTCTCCCTCTATTCTCCCTGTTTTTCCTTACAACTTCCAGAATTTAGATGCCTAAGAAGTTTTAATGTGGAGGTTATAGCCCTTAAGGCAAATATCCTACACATCGCTTTCTTCTTTTTTTATTAAGAAGGCTCCATGACAGTGTCCCAGGGTAAGTAGATTGATCATTGAGAGACAGACACCCCAGAATGTCCTGTTTTAGAAAAGGTACATGAACATGCTTCTCTCACACCCTAGTGGAAGATCCTAGTGGATATTCTGATGTGGATCTTTCTGGGTGGGTGGCTGGGTCTGTATTGGGCAGGGAAGAGACAACAGCTCAAGTCACCATGGCTTATATTGTGATGTAGAATGGGAAACCCATTTTTTTGCTCCGAGCTCTAGAAATCAGTGATATAACTTCCCTGGAAACCAAGTATTTTTTGCCATAATATCACTAATTAAAATTGTAGGTTTTAAATATGAAAAATACAGTGTCTTATCTGATGACACATCTGTTTCGTGTTCCTGAGCATTTCATGAAAGCATTCAGAAATCCATTAGTAGAATCAGATGGTTACAAATATTTACATGGCCTTTTGAAACAAATCACATATAAAAGTCTTTATGCACAACATAATCAAAAGGTGGCACTGTGGAATTACCTAATCACTATTTCTGGAAACTGTACTCCTTGAAAGATTTTATAACATCTGATTGTGTGCTTAGTATTTCATAGTATTTCATAGAAGCAGAAAGTAAAATTTGATTACTATCCTTTTTTGATTGCTACGCAAATTGACAATATATGTACACCCCTGAAATTGTGAAATTGAGACTCATCTCCACAAATGACACTGAGCTGTAGCAGAATTCCAGAAACAGCTGGGCATTTACCTGGGTTACAAATATATATAAAAAAATCATAATATGCATTTAAAAAAGAAACAAAACAAAGATGAAATCCTGGCCCTGTTAAATAGAAAAGTTGCCACTGATTTCAAAGTGACTAGCATTTTATCTCAACAATTTTGGAAAAAGATATCAGACGTTAAATTAAAATTAGTAAGATACTTTTCCTGCATGATACTGATTTGAATACAGTCTTCAAATTAGAACACAACAACATAAGAACTAATTGCTATTTACTGGGTCAGGCTGTAGGTCAATTTTATCCAGGATCCTGTGTTACACAGGAGCAGAGTGTGGATGCTAAAAGGGAGAGTATTGAGGATACTCCCATGCTCAATAGGTACTGTTGCATCCTTCCTCCAAGAATTTGTCCAATTCTGCTTAAAATGTCAGCTTCCACAACATCTGAAGGGTGGTCAGTGACAATGTGTAGGGGGTACAAGGGGGTGCACATGTACCCTCTGAGAGCACCCCTTGACTGGCTGCGCTTACTGCTTAGGCAACAGGCATGGGGGGCAGGTGGGAGTGCCTGCCCCTGCAAGAACCGGCCAGGGAATGGGAGCACTGTGGCCACTTTCAGAAGTGGCTCCCACCCCCCCCCCCCCCCCCCCCCCCCCCCATTGGTGAGATTGTCCATGGAGGACCCCCCCGGTCACTGACTGATCACTGGGGGGGCACATGCCCCCCCCGACTAAGGTGGCATCAGTCACCCATGAGGATGATTATACAGAACATGGTGATAGACTATTCTCTGTGGTGGCAGGGAACAGGATAAAGAGTACTGCACTTATTGTCATACCACACAAACTTTTCCTGGAAGCTTGGGACATATGTTTTAGGTTAAATTGATTTGGGACACGTTTTAAGTGACACTGATTTCTGTGCTGGAATGGAGGTAGGGGGATGCTGGAATGGCAGCAGGGGGCTGTTCTCAGTCCCAGCTCACTCAGAGCATAGGTGGATTCCCCTCACCAGCATCATTTCCTCTTCCCCTGCAGCAGGGCTAAATTTTGTGTTGTTGTATAAATAGGGCAAATGGAATTTTGCTACAGTGATTTACCTACAGTCACAAGAAAATTAAGAATTTAGGCTGAAACTCCTGCTGATATAGCTCTTCTTACAAAGCATGTTCTTTGGCATGAAAACATATCTCAACTTCCTTAATATAGAAAGGAATTTTGATTGGCTATTCATTAGGAGAATTGCTGGTACGGAAATGGCACCTGAAAGAGATCAAAATTAATGGGCACTCACAGAAAAACAATTTTATTAGAGCTTTGATCATGAACAATGAATAAAATCATTGTGAGATAACTAAACCCATAAAAGAACAAAGATACTCAGGTATTATACACAGTTATTTCATTTAATTACTGGAGGACTATGCCCTGGAATTCCCAGCCAGCAATGCCTTTTTAATTGTTCTTGTTGACCCAAAGTTGACATTTAGGCCAAATCCCAGTGAGATACTATGCCACAAAGTGGAGGGGAGGGGGAATCACAGTGTTAAAACTATTCTATTATTCCTTATGTTAGAGATAAGTTAATGAAGTTACTGGAAATAAAGTGTATAGACCAGTGTAAATAAGGAAAACCATACCAGCAAACAAGACACATTTCCAACAGGATGATAAAAGTATCACATATAAAAATGCTTGTACGCTTAAGACACAGAGTCCTGGTTGAAAATGTTCCACCTAGGCAGCCTAATTCTGTTTCATAATTGCACTGAATAAATCAGGACTAACTCCTGATGCAGTTATAACAGTGTATAGCCGGCATAAGGGAGATAAGAATTAGGTGAAGTATGTTACAACACATGCACTGGCTAATACCCCTTT
Source organism: Crocodylus porosus (assembly GCF_001723895.1). Lineage (NCBI taxonomy): Eukaryota > Metazoa > Chordata > Crocodylia > Crocodylidae > Crocodylus > Crocodylus porosus. The sequence continues at coordinate 65,141,824 of NW_017728950.1, forward strand.
AATACACTCCAGTGCAGTGCACTACATCCTGAGGCGTTCATAATTTTCAACAATATCTGCCAAGGAAAGTATGCAATGTAGTCATTGCAGTCTTGCAAAGTAAGCTTGATGAAAGTCCTTTCACTTCTTGCAAAGACATCCTTCATGGCTCGATGTTGAACAATGTTTAAGAAATAATGCAGTCAGAGGTGCGCTTGGTGCAGCTGAGAAGGGAGAATAAAGATGGATCTATCCAACCACAGTTTCAAAGACATCTTCTGCACTTCTGAGACTCTTTCTCAGGTTGGTGCAAACTTAGGGCTTCTTAAATTAGAACCAGATGCTCACATTTCTAACAGTGTGTTTTATCAGTAGGAAACAACCCAAACCCAGAGGACATTGGCCACACTCGCCTTTCCATATCAACTTCTCCACCTAGCTATAAGATGTTTTTGCTAACCAGATTTTCTAGATATCCAGATACTTCACACCTCTACAGCAGGTATAAATCAGATGTAACAGGGACAATCTTCCCAGTCTTATTTCTTTATTAAGAAATATTTTGTTCATTTAAAAAATAATAAACCATTGGATCTTCTTTGGTTTCATGACTCTTCCTAAGAAGGACAATGAGAAATGAGAAAGAGAAAGGGCAATATTGTTGCATTATAACCAAATAAAAAGAAGAATGATGTAGAATAAATAAAATATTGCTGGAAGTTATGTAAGTGGCTACAGTCCAACTCCCTTGTAACTAATGTATGAGGCATTTAAACACATTTGAAGATTTCCTAAATGATATATTAGGAACACAAGTCATATTGAATGTCATTGGGGTTTATAGTTCTAAGTCACTTCAGCGTCTTGGAACATGCCATCATGCACATAAGATCAGATGCTTGCTTCAGAAAGAAAACCAAGTTCATTTTAGTTACCTTTTCTTCCTCCCATTTTTCATTCTGTTGTTTTATTTGGCAGAGAAGACCTTTCTTTTCTTGGCTCAGTTGCCTGTTTTTCTCTCTCAGGTTCTGGTTGCATTAGGGAAAAAAAGTAAAAAGGTAGAAGATTGGATACTTTTTAAATGGATCTTGCTTCTGAAAAATAGCTCTGTTGTTTTTCAGTCTATATAATTAATGAATTGGCCTTCAGAGTGGGGGTTGGCAGCATATGGCCTGTGAACTTGATCCAGCCCATGGAGCCATTGGATTTGGCCCACAGAGCTGGAAGGCTTTGCTTCTAACTGCATAACTTCTAATGCTGGGGCTGGGCATGCAGAAGGTTCACCTACATTGCTGCTGCTTCTTACCCCCCTCCCCCCCCGACCCCCAGCTTCTTACCTGCAACATGGATGTAACTTCCAGCTAGTGTGAACTGAGATGGGTCTGGGCAGCCCCTAGCTGCACCTGGATTGCAGCTGGGAGGGTGGGAGGAGGTGTGGGGTGAAGTGGCACCTGTGCAGAAGCAGCCTCCAGCCATCCAGCCCTGGCCTAGCTCCCCAGTGGCTGGAAGCTGTGCCTGTGTAGCAGCCAGAGATCAGGAGGCTGGAGAGAAGCAGCAACAACAGTGCCAATTAAGTTCCCAACTGCTCTGCCCCAGTACAGAAGGCTTCTGCCTGGAAGCTGCCTCTTGTACCCCAACTGGGGAGCAGGGTGCTGGGGAAGTGGTGGTGATGGCAGGGAAGCTCCCAGATGTCCGGTCTAGTGGTCTCAGCATGGGTGCAGGCAAACCTCCCTTGCTGCTGATGCACCAGCAAAGAAACCCAGTCTACACTGGAGTGGAGCTGGGTTGTTCTGGGCCACAGCTTGAATAGGTTGCCAGTCCCTGCTAAAGAGCATGCTGCTAGTCACTGATATCAGCCCCAGACATACTTGGAAAGCATGCTATGAACATAAAGAAAATGGACATAGGTTATTATGGACACACATCTTCTCTGGGATTGCAGATATATATCTGCACAAAACTAGTGCTTTAATGAGAGACCAAGAGTCAGTAGATAAACCACTGCCAGCTATTCACTATGAACAGGAATTAAACACCCTATTTCATTGTATATATTTCAGTGCTAGCTTTGTTATTCTTTTATCATACTAGTACTCATAAAAAAGTGCACACCTGCTGGTAGGTGATGTTCTTTATAAAGTTTGCAACCGTGGCTAGTATCAGAGAACCCGCCTTAGGGAACTGTGATTTAAATGGAGATGAAGGTGAGCTGAGGTGAGAATCAAATGTTGGAAATACTATTGAAAACAATCCATCTCAGCAGAGGGATGAACAAAATGTCTATTACTACATCTCTGCCTTCATGATTTGCATTCAACTTTTCTTATCTTCAACAAGAAAAGATAACCTGGCCTAGGAAGTAACTGTTTCTTGGCTCTTCTCCACCATCTGGGAAACTGATCTCTGAGCAGCACTGTAGCATATTGGCGAGCATGGACCTCACAAAGTGATGCAGATGGTAAACTTAGAAGGAGCAAATAAAATCCAAGGGCCAGCTGGTATTAATCAAATTTAATCAAAACTCTGGTGATTTATAGCAGATGAAAATCTAAACCTGAATATAGGGAATGAAATACATGTTCTGATTAAATTAAATGAAAGCTCAGGAATTGCTTAGAAAACATTTTGAATGTGTCTATGGACATTCAAATTAAAGCTGGTTACAAACCAGCTAAAGAGTTTTTATACATATTAAGCACTAATTTAATAGTTGGTTGGCTCCAGGGATCTAGCAGAGCTCCTGAGACTAAAAAGAAAGGCCTACAAAAGATGGAGGATGGGATTCACCTCCAAGGAGGATTATCCTGCACTGGTCTGATCCTGCAGGGAACAAATCAGGAAAGCCAAGGCTGCAACTGAACTCCAACTAACTTTGAGCATCAAGGGAAATAAAAAGTCCATTTTCAGATATGTGGGGAACCGGAGAAAAAGCAAGGGGCAACTGACAATTGACACCCAGAAAAAGCCAACCTATTAAATGGGTACTTTGCATCGGTCTTTCGTCAGTCCCATGGGACGCCTATGCCCACTACGAGACAGGGACGTCCGGGTAAGGGAGATCCCTTGCCCTCCATTAATGCTGACCTCATGAAGGAACACCTTGAGAAGATGGATACCTTCAAGTCAGCCGGCCCTGACAACCTATACTCCAGGGTACTCAAGGAGCTGGTAAGCATCATAGTCCAGCCTCCGGCACAGGTCTTTGAAAACTCCTGGCACCCTGGTGTAGTGCCTGAAGACTGAAAGAAGCCAATGTGGTGCCTATCTTCAAGAAAGGGAGGAAAGTGGATCCAGCTAACTATAGGCCCTTCAGCCTGACATCTATCCCAGGGAAGATCTTAGAAAAGTTTATTAAAGAGGCCATCCTTAATGGACTGGCCGATGCCAACATCCTAAGGGATAGCCAGCATGGGTTTGTTGCGGGTAGGTCTTGCTTGACCAATCTCGTTTCCGTCTATGACCAGGTGACCTACCACCTGGACAAGGGAGAAGAGATTGATG
>NW_017728950.1:65145314-65162817 GCF_001723895.1 Crocodylus porosus
ATGCTTCTCGAGCAAATCCCGGGACGTCATTCTCCCCTTGTACTCGGCCTTGGTGAGGCCGCAGCTGGAGTACTGCGTCCAGTTTTGGGCTCCTTAATTCAAAACGGAAGTGGAGAAGCTTGAGAGAGTCCAGAGAAGAAGCCACGTGCATGATCAGTGGTCAGAAAAACAGACTTACGATGACAGGCTGAGAGCCATGGGGTTCTTTAGCCTGGAAAAGCGTAGGCTCAGGGGTGATCTGATGACCACCTATAAGTTTATCGGGGTGACCACCAGTATCTGGGGGAAAGTTTGTTCACCAGAGCACCCCAAGGGATGACGAGGTCAAACTGTCATAAACTACAAGACCATTTCAGGCTGGACATAAGGAAGAATTTCTTTACTGTCCGAGCCCCCAAGGTCTGGAATAGCCTACCATCGGAGGTGGTTCAAACACCTACACTGAACACCTCAAGGGCAAATTAGATGCTTATCTTGCTGGGATCCTATGATGACTTCCTGTCCTTTGGGTGGGGGCCTGGATTTGATGATCTTCCGGGGTCCCTTCCAGCCCTAATGTCTATAAAATCCATTAAACTTTTTATACCTAGATAGTAACTTTTATTGTGTGATAATTACTTTGCACATGGCTCGTCTACATTTATTGTGTGATTAATCGTGTGATAATTATTTTGCACTTATGGCCAGTCTAAATTTATTGTGGAATTCATCAGTCACTCATGTAACATATGTAATGTAGGGTTACCGTATTTCCAGTTCCAAAAAGGAGGACCACTGTCATGTGGGGGGAGAGAGGTATAGGACTGGGGGGGATGGGAGTGATACTTCAGTGCCCTGACCCTGTGCATTCTGTTGCCCCTCACTCCCAAGCCACAGCCCCCCTGCCCCACCCAATGCCCCTCACTCAGAAGCCACAGACCCTCTAGTCCTGCCAGTGCCCCTCACTCAAACCACAGCTCCTTACTCCCCCCAGCCCTGCCCCTGTGAGCCACTGGGCCAGCCACATATCTCCCTGCTGCTCTGCCCTCACCCCTTTCCCCCCACGCCTTCCCCCACTGAAGGGGCATGTGTCCAGGGCATACTCCTTCCCTGTCCTGCTGCAGCCCTGAACCTCCCCCCCAACCACGTATACATGCAGGCACACGCACACATACAACCCCCGCCCCCTACAGACTTACCTACATCCACCTGCCAGGCTGCTCCCACCTCCTTCCTGGTTACATTCCAACTGTGTGTGTGTGTGTCCTGCCTCCAACTGCCCTGTCCCCAGCCCCAAGAAGTTCTTTGCAAGCCAGGAGCAGAACAAAATCCTGGATATTTGATTGTATTTTAAAAAAACACCCTGACCTGGATTGGAGGATCTAAAAAGAGGACATGTCTGGGAAAACATGTATGGTAACCCTATGTAATATGTACAAAGGGCCTAAGAGGCTGTATGCACTTCACAGAAACTCTCAGATGAGGAAATCTGTAATTTTTATCCCCAGGCTAAATTCTTTAGTTCTGTTACCTTAATCATATCTTGCCAGTCCCCATTCCTCTTGTCTACAAGCTCCTGGTAGGCTTCCAACTGGGCTCTCAGGGTCTTTATTTTGCCGTTGTAATGATTCTTCAGAACAATTACAGCCTGTTCCTATACAAAGAGTAATTGAAATCAGGAAAGCTAAGAGAGAAGAAACAGTTTCATATAAAAATCTTGGTACTGTATTCTTACCCCTCTTTGTCCCCAATAAGATTTTTTTCATTCCTGTAAGACTTTGTGTCGCAAACTTGTGGAGCAAACACACCTGGTTAGATAGTTTCTGTTACTTTCTCTCTCTCCCCCCACTCCTTTCTCTCTCTCTCTCTCTCTCTCCTTCCACAACCCTTCTCCCACTTGCTGATCAGTTCAGAAGTATATTTGTTTTAAGAATGGATTGCTTCCTTGTAAGAGCAACTTAAGATCAAGTTATCTTAAATACATAGAGTTTGATTAGGAAACTCAAGAGAAATATTAAATCAAAGACAAGAGTTACAGGATATTACTATATCTTAGCCTGCACCCAGTTTCACATAAAAAGAATAACAAAATATTCAGATTAGTGTATGTACAAATAATAATTATAATGCTAAAAATATGTCCCATGGCTTTAGGAACTCTTGGCATGATTTGGATGATCATAGTAGTGTAAAGGAATAGAAATGACTTTAAAATCAGGGCAAGTTTACTGCTCTGAAGCTGATGTAATGAATGAAAGCAATAGGCTCTTTGTTTCTTCGTCACCATGTTCAGGTCTGTCTGTCAAAGCCAATGAAGTATGGGGCTGTATTTGCATAGATACTGTAAAGTTCGTGCAGGTGTTGTAATTTGAGTGTCAGGGTAAGGTTCTGTTTCCTAGCTAAAAAAAAAGCCATTGTACTACTACACACAATGAACCTTCATAAGTCTAGATTTGCAATCTTCATATCTTTAATTCATTTTCTTTTTACTGTTTACAAAGTCTTTTGAATATGTTATGTGTAGGTGCCAAAATTTTTGTTTGTTGGGATAGAATAAAGTGTGTTTGCATGTGAACTGTGACATCTACCTAGGAACGAGTTGGCTTTTTCTCTCTGGACTGGAGACAGCATACAAGGTGTTAGAGGCAGAACAGTGAAGAAGCAGGTAACAAGAATAAGAGGTGAACAACTTACCATGGTAAGGTGCCATTGGAAGAAAGCCTGAAGGATAAAGAGCCAAGGAGGGCTGGACACTTTTAAAGGATACAGCATTGGAAACTCCAGAAGAAGCTATTTCAACATGATAGAAGCATAAAAAGAATGGTAAAAGACCAATGTGGCTGCACAATGATCTTCTAGAATGCCTCAAGAGGAAAACGCACAGACAATGAAAGGATGGGCAAGCCACCAAGGAAATTGCAAGAAATTTCAGGAATAAAAACAGGGAGGTAAAGGTAAAAATTGAGCTACATCTGAAATAGGAAGTTGAAGACAAGAAGGGGTTTTTAAATATGTTTTCCTAAAAGGAAAGACCAAGGAAGTTGTGGGTCCACTATTAAATAATCAAAGAGCACTTGTAACAGAAGATGCAAAGAGGGTGAAGCATCTCAACAACTACTTTTCTTCAGTCTTTACAAAAAGAACAAGTGCAATCAGACAGCTAATAAGGATTTTTAGGTAATGAACAGGACGAGTTGGGGGGTGAGATAATGAAAGAGACACTCTGAATCAGTTTGAATGAATTCAAGTCAGTAGAGTCTGATGAACATCATCCCACAGTACAGAAGGAGCTGGCAGTAGGGGATCTCAGAGCCCTTGGCAATAAGATTTAGCAAGTCATGGGAGATGGGTAAGCTATCAGAGGACTGGAAAAAGGCTGAAATAGTGATTCTCTTCAAAAAGGCAAAAAACTAAATAAAAAAAGCCCCTAAGGAAGTATAAGTGGTAGGCCCAACTTCATACCCTAGTACTTGATGGAACATATGATAAGGAAGTCCATTTGCAAGCATCTGTAGGAGGGAAGAGCACCACTTGTTATTAGTGGTGGCAGATGACAGAACAAAGAGCAATGGTCTCAAGTTGCAGCAAGGGAAGTTTAAATTGGATATTAGGAAAAAACTTTCTCACTTGGAGGGTAGTGAAGTGTTGGAGCAGATTACCTAGAGAGTTGGTGGAATCTCTATCCTTGGAGGTTTTTAAGGCCTGGCTTGACAAAGACCTGACTAGAATGTTCTAGCTGGATGTTGTCCTGCTTTGAGCAGGGGGTTGGACCAGATGACCTGCTGAGGTCTCTCTCTTCCAACCCTAATTTTCTGATTCTATGAAAAGCCATTCATGAGTAGCCAGTCTGGATCTGTCAAGAACATATGCCAAACAAATTTTCTCTCCTTCTTCAACAAAGTAAGTATCTCAGTTGATGGAGGGAATTCAATAGATATAGGGTGTGTCTACATATTCATTAATGCATCCTAGTTACTGCACATTAAGTTTAGTACTTGGTTAACCAAGTACTGATTCAATGTTCAGTAACTTGTGCTACTGCACAATAGCACCAATGCACAGAGTTTTTTTATGTTTACTGTGCAGTAGCCTAATAGCACTGTGCAGTACCGTATTAATACAGGTTTTGACCGGTACACTACTCCGCAGTGCTATTAGGCTACTGCACAGTAAGTGTCTCATGTAGATATGCCCATAATGTATCTGAACTTCACTAAGCTTTTAACAAAGTCCAGTGTGACCCTTTCATAACCAAACTGGAGAATTGTTAGCTAGACAAAACTACTATAAGGTGGATAGACAACTGAATCAATAGCTACAAGCAAAAAGTAATTACAAGTAGATCCCTGTTTGAATGCCAGGAGGTTTCTAGAGGAGTCCCATAGGGGTCTGGTCCCCGGTCTAGTGCTGTTCATTGTTCTGTTCAAAATTATTAATGATTTGGATGTTAGAATAGAGAGCTTTCTCAGTAAATGTGCATATGGCATGAAACTAGGAAGGAGTGCAAACACACTGAAGGACAGGAGCACAATTCAAGTGGATCTTGATGAAGTTCAGTGCTGACAAATGCAAGATACTAGGACACATGAATAATAACTAAGAGCACAAATGCAAAATGGATGACAACTGGCTGACAAACAGTACTATGGAAAGGGATCTAGGAGTCTCAGTGGGTCACAGACAGTATGAATCTGTAGTATGATGAAGTTGCAAAAGTGCTAATGCAGTTTTGAGCTGCATCATTAAGTGCAAGATGCAAGAGGTAATGGTGCCTCTTTGCCCATCTAGGTTAGCTCTCATCTAGAATACTCTGTATAGTTTTGAGCTCCACATTTTTTAAAGAGTGTGAAGAAATTAGAGAGAGTACAGGGGCAGGCTGCAAAAATTATAAAAGGCTTGGAAGGCAAACCATATCAGGAAAGATAGAAATAAATAGTCACGTTCAACTTTCAGAAAAGACAATTGGGACGTGATATGATAGCAGACTTTCTAGTGAGGTTGTGGGATCTCTTTCACTGGAGATTTTCAAGAAGTCTTTTGATAAGTATTGTTTAGAAATGATTTAGGAGTATCAATGACTGGACTATGCAGTGAAGCTCAGGAGGCTCCCACTTAAAGATCTCTGGGAGATTGTGCATGGGAGTTCTCAAGTCCAGAGCAGGTGGATATTGTAGAGGACAATGCTCAATAATAGATGAATGAAGCAAAGCTCCATAAGAAGCTCAGTTACAAACCAAGATTACAGGGGGTGGAATAAGTGAAAGCAAAAGGACGACAAAAAGTGGGTATGCAGAGCTGTTTGCTGTCGTGAGATTGCAGAACTGAGTGGAGGGCCTTTAATATTTCATAGAATAACAGAATCATAGAAAATTAGGGCTGGAAGGGACCTCAGGAGGTCATCTAACTCAACCTCCTGCTCAGAGCAGGACCATCCCCAAATAGCTCATCCAAAGCAAAGATTTATCTAGCCAGGTCTTAAAAAACTTCAAGGAATATAGTGTACCACCTCTATGGGTAACCTGTTTCAGTGTTTTACTACCCTCCTCATGAGAAAATTCTTCCTAATATCTAACGTAAACTTCACTTGCTGCAAGTTGAGACAATTGCTCCTTATTCTGTCATCTGCCACAACTAAGAATAGTTTACCACCATCCTCTTTCAAACCTCCCTTCAGATAATTGAAGGCAGCTATTATGCCTCTCAGTCTTCTTTTCTCTAGACTAAATACGCCCAGTTCTGTCAGTCTCTCCTCATAAATCATGTGCCTCAGCCCCCGAACCTGTGTTGTTGCCCTCTCTTCAATTTGTCTACGTCCTTTCTGTAGTGGGAGACCCAAAATTGAACACAGTACTCAAGACGTGGCCTCATCAGTGCTGAATAGAGGGAAATAATTACTTCCCTGGACCTCCTGGCAACACAGTGCATCCGAATACATACCGGGGAAGCTCTCTATTCTAACATCCAAATCATTAATAATTAGCCTTCTTGGCAACAAGGGCACCCTGCTGTCTCATATTCAGCTTATTGTCCACTGTAACCCCCAGGGCTTGTTTTGCAGAGCTGCTGCCCAGCCAGTACCCAGCCAGCCCCCAGCCTGTACGGGTGCATGGGATTGTTCCATCTTAAGTCCAGGATTTTGCATCTGTCATTGTTGAAACTCATGAGATTTATTTTGGCCCAAAACTGCTACTCCTTCCAACTTGGTGTCACCTGCAAACTTACTGATGGTGCTGGCTCAAGAACTGACCCCCTAAGGTACTCACTTGATACCAGCTGCCAACTAGACATCAAGCCGTTGATTACTACCCTTTCAGAATGACTATGCAGCCATTTTTTTTCTATCCACCTTACAGTCTATTCATCCAACCCATACTTCCTTAAGTTGCTTGTGAGAATGTTATGGGAGACTATATCAAAGCCTTGCTAAAGTCAAGATATATCATCTCTCTCCCTACATCCACAAAGCCAGTCATCTCATCGTAGAAGGCAATCTTGATGGTCAGGCATGACTTGTCCTTGGTGAATCTATGCTGACTGTTCCTAATCACCGTTTTCTCCTCCAAGTGCGTAGAAATGGATTTCTTGAGGACCTGCTCCATGATTTTTCCAGTGACTGAGGTGAGGTTGAGTGGATCCTCCTTTTTCCCTTTCTTAAAGCTAAGCACTATATTTGTCTTTTTCCAGTAGTCCAGGACCTCTCCCGATAAGCATGAGTTTTCAAAGATGATGGCCAGTGGCTCTGTAATCATATCAGCCAATTATCTGATGGCCCTTGAGTGCATCCTGTCTGGTTCAGTGGACTTGTATATGTCCAGCTTTTCTAAATAGTCCCTAACCTGTTCTTTCACCACAGTTGGATGCTCATCTTCTCTCCAAACTGTGCTACCAGGTGCAATAGTCTATGACCTGATCTTGCCTGTGAAGACTGAGGTGAAAAACACATTGAGTACTTCAGCCTTTTCCGCATCCTCTGTCACCAGGTTGCCTTCACAGTTCAGTAAGAGATCCACACTTTCCTTAATCTTCTTGTTGATGACATACTTTTAGAAACTCTTCATGGCCCTTACTAGCTGCAACTCCAATTGCACTTTGGCCTTCCTGACTTCATCCCTGCAAGCCCAAGCAATACTTATATACTTCTCCCTAGTTGTTTGTTCAAGTTTCCATTTCTTAAAAGCGTCCTTTTTGTGATTTAGCTTACTGAAGAATCTCCTGTTAAGCCAAGCTGGTTTTCTCCCATACTTGCTAGTCTTTCTGTACATCAAGATGGTTTGTTCCTGCACTCTCAGTAAGGCTTCTATAGAACAGATCTCCTGAATTCCTCTCCCCCTCAGGCAAGACTAGACATTGAGCCATTGACTAGTATGGCTAGTCTGAACCCAATGCTCCAGGCAGCATTCTATGCACCTTACAGTCCAATCATCCTGCCCATGCTTCCTTAGCTTGCTTGTGAGAATATCAAAAGCCTTGCTAAAACAAGGTATACCACATCTGCTGGTCTCCCTGCATCCACAGATGAAGGCAATCAAGTTCGTCAGGCATGACTTGCCTTTGGTGAATCCATGCTGACTGTTCCTAATCACCTTCTTATTCTCCAAGTGCTTAGAAATAGATTCCTTCAGAATTTGTGGATGAGTTTTCTAGGGACTGCAATAAGGGTGACAGGTCTGTAGTTCCCTTCTTGTCTTTCTTAAAGATCAGCACTGTATTTTCTCTTTTCCAGTCATCCAGGACCTCTCCCAATTGCCAGAATTTGTCAAAGATAATGGCCATTGCATCTGGCCCCATGAAATTGTACACATCCAGCTTTTCTAAATAGTCCTTAACCTGTCCTTAACCTGTTGGCTATTCACCTCTTTCCCAAACTCTGCTGCCAGATGCAGTGGTCTGGGATCTGACCATGCCTGTGAAGACTGAGGTAAAAAGTCATTGAGTACTGCAGCCTTTCCCACATTATCTGTCACTAGGTTGCCTCCTCCACCATTCAGTAAAGGAATCACACTTTCCCTAACCTTCCTTTGGTTGCTGACATACTTGCAGAAACCCTTCTTGATACCCTTCACATTCCTTGTTAGCTGCAACTCCAATTGCACTTTGACCTTGATTTCATTTTTGAATGCCTAAGCAATATGCTTGTTCTCTTCCCCAGTTGTTTGTCTAATTTCTTGTAAGCTTCCTTTTTGTGTTTTTGCTCACTGAAGAGTTCTCTCCTAAGCAGAGCTGTACTTCTGCCATACTTTCTAATTCTTCTGTGGACTGGGGTGGTTTGTTCCTGCACCCTCAGTAAAGTTTCTTTAAAGCACAACCAGTTGTCCTGAACTCCTCTCTCCCTCAGACTGGCCTCCCAGGGAATCCTGCCCATTAGTTATCTGAGTGAGTCAGAGTCTGTTTTACTGAAGCCCAGGATCCTTACTGTGCTGCTGTCCATCCTTCCTTTCCTCAGGATCCTGAACTCAGTCACCTCATGGTCACTGTTGCCCAAGTTCCCATCTATTCGTACATTCTCCATTCATGGTTTTCTTCTTTGCTTCAATGCTACTTTTGATAACTGCTCGTCTCTTGCTTTGAGGCTACTTTTGATAACTTGCCTTGCCTTTAGTTTATAGCCCTTGTCCACTCTTTTAAGTGACTCTTTTCTTTTATATATGAACTTCAGCAGAAACCATTATTACATCTGACATCTGATTTAAATTGTACCTGTTTCTTTCCAGACACGAGGAAGGGCACTTTAGGCACACACAAAAAAATGGCTAACATCTATTCCAGCCATATAGTTTGTCCAACAGACGATATTACCAAACAAAACCCTTGTTGCTTGCATTTTATCCATGAAGTCAGCCACTAGAGGGAGCTGCCAGCTACAGGGAAAGTCTGAGGGCCTTGTTACAGAGTAATTTTGGCAGCTTCTGGTATTCTTAACACTTGGATTGTCCATACATTAACACCTAACTAGACCCCACTCTCCCCAACTGATCCAGATTGCCCCCCCACACCCCTGCAGCCTCTCTAGCACCTCAGATCCCTGCTCACTGCCCCCCCCCCCGGCACTGCCCCCCCTGCTTACTTGTGGCTGCCTGTGCTGTCTCTTGTGGGGGAGCAGGCAGGGAAGGGTTAACCTGCCTACCGGGGCTGTCACTGCTGTTGTTCACTGGACTGGGTCAGCCCAGAGAAGAGCATCAGTCCAGCAGCAATAGCAGTGGCTAGACAGGCAGGTTAACTTTTAACTCCCCTGGGACAGCCAGTGTTGGCAGCCACAACTAAACAGGACAGGTGGGAGACCTGAGGGTGGGAACAGTGACTAAGGGAGCCCTAGGGGACTGGAGGCAATCCCAAATGGAGAAAGAGTAGGGATCTTTATATTTCAGTCCTCCCAGCCTCTGGTGGCCTGAATGTGTGAGTGCTCCAGGCTCCAGCTAGTGCTAACACTGATCAACATTTGTGTTCACAGTTTAATGTGTAACAAGGCCCTAAAGCAAGAAAATTACTGACAACTAAGTTTCGAAATATGCTGAGTGCTCACTACACATAATAGTCAAATAAGAACAAAGAAAGTAAATATGGCAAATCAAGGAATGCAATCAGTGATGATAAGAACTAACCACAGGCTTCAGTGTGCCAGGGAAGTTAGCTAGTTTATATGTAAATGAGACAGAATTTGGCCCTTGGTGCCCATAGATAGTAAACACAATTAGCAGTATAAATGTATATTTATGCTAATCTTACATGAGAATTACCTGCTTTTCTTTTCTTATGCAGTCCAACTCATTGATTATATTCATGTGTCTGATTTTCATTTGCTGCATGTCTTTTACAATCTGTGAAAGAGGCAAAAGGAAATAATCAACTCAGTGCCCTATTAACTGGCTGCAAATCTAGATGCACTATCAAATGAGAGTAATGTGTATCCTTGTGAATACTAATTAAAGATCTAGTACAGGGAGAGTTTGACCTTACACAAATGCTTGCACATAAATAACCACACTCAAGCAAGTAGGAAGACCAATGTCCTTGGTTTTGAAAAAGATTGTTTATAATATTTATTGAAATTATAGTATTGATTCACTCCAAAGTGGTAAATGCTGTTCTAGGACCCGTACCTCTGGATCTTCCTTTCTACTGCAGTGATATGAATCAACTCCTCGGGTTCAAATGACCTGACTCCAGGGGTTAAGTGAGGAGTATTAATGTTAATTAGAATTATTGCTATAATTAAAATAACAGTATTAAAATGTTTTGACATCCCTTATGCACCTTTAGTTTTTTTACTTTTACAACTTTGTTTCCATTGCATTTGGGGTAAACACTATTTTTTTTTCAAATGTACAACTGGAGAGCAAATCTAAGGCTATGGATAGGTGTTCAGTTTTAGCACTAAGAATTTCTACCCAAATGAGCTCTATAGGCAGAGGGTACTAGAGGGATGCCCCTTGGGTCATCATTACCTGTTGATTGACAGCCTGCTGTCCCCATGCTGTGGGAGGAGGCAGGCTGTCAATAGGCAGTTGGCTGTTGGTTACAGACCTATGAGAATGATCGTCTGTCCTGCCAGTCAGCTGATTGGTGGGATAGGTGGTGGTGGAGAGGGGCATTCCCCATGGTGGGAACCCTCTCAGTTCTCTCTATAAGCTGCTTGTGGCAGCTTGGAAAAGTTCACAGAGTGGGAATCCTGGGAGGCTTCCAGCTGCAGAAAAATGCTTCCCCCAGTTGACTGGTAGCCTCACTGCCACAGAAGAATCCACACCCCCACTTCCAGGTCAACCTAAAGGAGTACAGGAAGAGGTACCTGCCCCTTTGACAGCAACTCTTCTGGGACTCTGGGAGGGTTACTCCTATGGGATAATGCTTCCCTAGTGACAGTCAGCTGATTGAAGGTAAGTAGGGTGAGTTTTCCAAGGCAGGCTCCTCACAGGGCTCCCTAATATCTTGTCTTTGGGTGACTATGGGCTATTAGGGATCCAGTGCTATCCATTAGCAAAGACTGGGGCATTGAGTCCCCATGGCATCCCAGGCCCTCTGCCACCATGCTGCTGAAGCCTGGACCCTGGTAGGGATGCCAGAAATGTGCTCCTGGATGCCACCACCAGGGCCGTCCATGCCCTTCTGGGCCTCCAGCCCTGCTGCCTCTGGTGCCACCTGACCAGCCAGGTCTGGTGGCTGCACATCATGCAGGCCACCTGGAACAATAAGCAGTGGCTCAAGTTGCTCCACATGACCCAGGCCACTTTCCAGGACTGCCTCATGCAACTCTGTCCATACCTGGAGCAGCAAGACACTACCACATGGTGGCCCCTGCCCATGTACATTGCCCTGCCCAAGCTGACCATACCTGCTAGCCTCTGCCATGTTGGCTACCTCTTTGTTGTGGGCAAGGCAACCACCAGGGAGGCCATCCTGTAGGTGTGCAGTACCCTCCAGGATGTGCTGGGGCACACATGCATGACCCACTGGCAATAATATTGTGTTCTATGTCCTGAGCTTCCCCCAGTGTATCAGGGACTTAAATCCCCATCACCTGCCTGCCATGTAGCAACCACCACTACTACAGCCAGAGGGGCTTCTACTCTATCGTGCTTCAGGCCTCTGTCAACCACTGCAGCACTTTCATGAATGTGAGTGCTGGTGGGGTGGGCAGAGCCCATGACAGCCACTTCTTCTGCAACTCTTCCCTTTCAGCCCTTGTTAAGAGTGGGGAATTCATGCCAGGCATGCTGGACCTCCAGCTGGGTATGGTGGTGGTCTCACCTCTCCTAACCAGGGACCCCACCTACCCACTTCTCCCCTGGCTCATGTGGTCTTACATTTGCCAGCTGAACCCCCACCAGGTCCAATTCAACTGGTACCTGGGCTGGACCCATGCCCTGGTAGAGTTCAGCTTCAGCCACCTCAATGGACACTGGTGCACCTTCACCACCTCCCTCAAGCTCACCAAGGGCAACATCCCCTGGGTTTTTGCTGTAGCCTGAATGTTGCATAATATTTGCAAGGCCCAGGGAGTGCTGTTTCATGAGGCCTGAGTGGAGGAGGCGCAGCAGGAGGAGGATGCCTGGCACCAGGAGCACCAGCTTCAGTGGCAGCCACAGAGGCAGGCCCCTCCCACCAGGGACCCAGGTGAGCTGCACATCTGCCAGTGGGGGCCAGGGTGCAATAGGTGCTGGCTGATCACATCCTCCTGCATCCCCTGCTGTAGCCCATCTGGACAGCCATTGAGACCCCTGCTGCACCATGCATCCCCAGCACCAGAGTCATGATGGACATTTCTCAGAAGAGCAGTTTTTTCCCCTACATAGAAAAAGACCCCCCCCCTTCCTCCCTAACAACAGAACCCATCTCCCCTTCCCCCTACTTTTCAGAGAGGCCATATCCCTCCTCCTCCCCAAAGATGGGCGGGCAGGCTGAAGGGTCCTCCAGCGGTGATGCATCACCATAGGTGCCAGGCTGTAGTGGAGGTTCAGATTGACTGCCCATGCTTGAGTAAATGGCATGGTTCAGGCCAGGGTCTTGAGGTATGAGGATGTCACCCAGCTGACACATAAAGAGCATGGACTTGTAGATAGATCCTGACTGGTGGTTGTGGTTGGTGACTGACCCACTGTGTCCACAAGGCCTTGACCTTTATGCAGCACTGTCAAGTTCACCAGTTATGCCCAGTGGCCTGATAGCCCCTCATAAATATGCATGTTGGAGAGCCTGCTCTGCACAAACTGGGTGAAGTCCTCCACCTCATCCCACAACACAATGAGGTCACAGTCTCCCCCTGGAATGGGCTGGTGCCCAACAAGGCAGCATATGGCATTGGAAAGGATGCTAGCTTGGCTCGTTTGATGGTTCACTGGGTCTCCGCATGGCAGTCCTGGTGCTGGTGCCTGCAGTACCTAACACAGGGGCATATCACAGACAGGCAGCCATGCAGTGATGGTGTTCTGGGCACCAATGGCAGGGTCCAGACAGGCTGCTTCAGGTGGCCTGGGGCTAGCTGGAGTGGGATCTGGTGGCCAGAGGCTGGCGGTAGGGGTCCCAGGGTGCTGCCATGCCTAGTAGGTCCCTGCAGCACCCAGCACATCATGATGGTGCAGGTCTGGCCAGGGATCAGTGCCGGGGCTTGGGTAGGTTTCTGCAGGGATACACAGTGGCCCATGGTTGACTGGCAGTGGCCCAGGACCCAAACATCCTTGCAAGCTATTAAGGGCCAGGGGCTGGGGAAAGCAAAGAGGCACTCCAGCCCTGGGGCTGAAAGATCTCCAAGCCTTGTATCCCTGGGGTGGAGATGGGGGTGGCCTCTAGTGGTGGATCTGACCAGGAGCAAGTTTGCTCCTAGTCAGTATCTATGTGTGCATTACTGTGCAATAACTAATCATGAGTAAAAATTGCTACAAGTAGCAAATGGAAACAGAATAAAGGCAATATTTGTGAAGAAAATACCAGTAGAAAATCTACTCGTGAATACAGCAAATTACTGCACAGTAAGCATCTGCAAATTTAGGCATGCTCAAAGAGAAGAGAAGAGTATTGTAATAGCAGTTACTTGGAGTAAATGAGAACAGTGAGTGGATAGTGGTAGATAACTTTTTTGGGCCCTGCTTAGTAGTCTATGTTATTGGATCTTGGTAAGTGCAGAAAATCACCCTAGCCTGTTCCAAGAAATTGCAAATTTTCTTTTATCTTGAGCCCATTGTAAATAAATATGAAATTCCTCAAAATAGATTTGGGCTGAAAGTTCACCTCAAGCATCTGCCAGGACTAAGCAGTAGCAAATATATAGCCGAATATGAAGTGAGCTTTTTTGCTGCAAAATAATGAGTGGTTTAAGCCTGGAATTGCATCAGAATCCTCAGTTGCTCATGCTTACTCACCACACAAACATTTTGTTACCATGTCAATAAGAACAGTCACAAAAGGAAATTTCCACTGATGCTCTCCCATTTCAGTCCTTCTTGCCTAGTTTTTTTTTTCCCTTTTGACTCCAGGTCTCTTAAGAATCATGTCAAATGTCACATCATACTTGACTTATGTGGAAATCTAGCGAGCAAACTGTTAATAATGAGCAGGACTGACAGAAATCACATGTTTAAAGATTTGGAGCCTTCTTAAATATTGTCTTCACTTGATTTCTCCATTTGGTCTCACTAGAACGGAAATTCTAGAGAAATAGTGACCTGTTTCAGAAAATGAAGGTCTGCTTCAGTCCCAGACTAACACTCAAATTAGAATGGAATGGTTCTGAGGATTACAAAGATTTGGATGATTCTTAGTTTTACTTGTCTCTGTGGCCCTGTGACTAGAAATAAAGACTTCTAGACCAACCACTAAATAATATGGAAAATAGAAATAATGACAGTATTGAGAAAAAATCAATATTTAAGTGTTATTACCAGTCCAATAATGAATGACAGGCAGATCTCTAGTTATTCAGCATTTGAATTAAATCCTGATCTCTTTTGAGCTAATTCGCATAGTAGTTTTGTAATGTTGTTGCAGCTATGATAGTGCAGGGAATATGCAACTCTACATTTGGAGGCATGTCAGATAACTAGGGACCTATTCAAATGATGACTGCATGGATTTCATGGAAATCATGAAATGCGTAATCTTCATGAAATCTATGGGAAAAAAAAAATCTTACTAAAAATGAAATGCAGTCAGATCCAGCAGTTCTCCCAGCCATAAAGCATTCCCAGGGGAAGGGTGAAAGGAGGCTGTTGGCATGAAGGCGAGCAGGCAAGATGGCTTCCCCACTATCGCCCTCACAACTGACTGGCAGAGAGTGCTACCACTCATGTGGCCCAACCCCTATCCACAAATCAGTGGTGAGGAGTGGGAACATATGGCAGATGGCCCACTCCATCAATCAGGGCACCAGGGCCTCTTAGCCAATCAGAGGCATGGGTGGTGACCATAATAAGCCCTCAAGAATGATGGTCAGCTGTCTCCATGATCTTCCCATGAAATTGTTCAGCTTTCTTCTGTATCCCTACAGATAATATCTCATGCACAATAAGCCCTTCCTCCAGTCTAACAGTCTTTGTCAACAGTTTGTCTAACCATCAAAGCAGGACCATCCTAAACTAAGATCAACAGGGAATGGGTGGACAATCACCAGTGCAAGCCCAGGAAGTGACTACCATAGAATCAGCAGGTCAGGTAACACAAAGGAACTTACTCCAACTCTAGCCCAAGGATGGGACTCCTTGTAAGAGCACAGGTAAGCCCAACGTTTCCAATGGCAGGCTTAGCTGCCTGTACACAAATGCCAGGAGCATGAGGAACAAACAGGAGGAACTGGCCCTTCTGCTAAGTGAAAATAGATATGATCTTATAGGAATAATGGAGACCTGGTGGGACTTCACCTATGGCTGGACCACACATACGGATGACTATACCTTGTACAAAAGGGACTGTGTTGCAAGGAAGGGCAAGGGTGTAGCTCTCTATATGAAGGAACAGTACACTTCCATATAAGCAGAGATTGGCACCCAAAGAGGTAGACTCAAGACCTTCTGAGTTACAAAACAGGGAGAACGCAGCGAAGGGAATGTAACTGTAGGAGTCTATTAGAGACCTCCTAACCTGGAGGAAGAGCTTGACCACAAATTCTCTAGGGAACTGGAAGAGGTTGCATGCTCTTGGTGCATGGTCATCATGGGAGAGTTCAACCACCCTGACATCTCATGGGAAGAGCATTCAGCCAAATCTGATCAATTGCAAAACTTCCTCACTTACATTGATGAGCTCTGACTCAAGTAGTCTACAGGCCAAAAAGAAGCAAGGCGCTGATGGATCTGGTTCTGGCCAAAGGGGATGATCTAGTGAGTGACCTGAGGATCGAAGGGAAGCTAGGTGACAGTGATCATGAGTGGATCACTTTACCCATTGCAGAGCTAGCAAATCAGTCAGGAATCCAGAAATCCTAGACTTTAGGAAAGCTGACTTTCACAAGCTCAAGTGGTTGGTTGTTGAGGCCCTGAGAGATCATGAAGACAGGAAGGGGAAACCATGATGAGTTGTCACTCCTTAAGAACATGATCCTAAAAGTACAAGGGAAGTCCATTCCAGCTCATAGGAAAGGTAGCAAAAGGGCTGGGAGATGTCCTTGGCTCAGTAGGGAACTCATGGACCTTCTGAATCTGAAAAAAGAAGTTCATAAGGGAAGGAAGTCAGGAAATACCGCTAAGGAGGATTATGCAGCACTACCCTGGACATGCTGCTCAACCTGGTACTTGCTACTGGGGATGACCTAATTGGTGACCTAGTGATCGATGGGAAGCTGGGTGACAGCAACCACAATCTGATCACCTTCACCATCCATCATAAAGCTGGCAAGCCAGTCAGCAACACTGAAGTCCTTGACTTCAGGAAAGCCAACTTTGACAAGCTCAGAAGGTTTGTCAGTGAGGCCCTAAGGGACCATAACCCCAGGCGGAGGGGAGTTCAGGAAGAGTGGTTGCTCCTTAAGGGAGAGATCCTCAATGCACAAACTAATTCTATTCCATTTCAGATGAAAGGCAGCAAGAGGGCACAGCAGCCCTTCTGGCTCTCCAGAGATCTAGCAGACCTTCTGGGGCTAAAAAGAAAGGCCTACAAAGGATGGAGGATGGGATTCACGTCCAAGGAGGAACATTCTACGCTGGTCCAGTCCTGCAGGGAGCAAACCAAGGAAAGCCAAGGCTGCAACTGAATTCCAACTAGCTTTGAGTATCAAGGAAAATAAAAAGTCCTTTTTCAGATATGTGGGAAGCCAGAGAAAAAGCAAGGGCAACAGTGGACCCCTGCTAAAACAGATGGGACAACTGAGAACTGACACCCAGGAAGAAGCCAACCTATTAAATGGGTACTTTGTGTCAGTCTTTCATCAGTCCCGTGGGACGCCCATGCCCACTACAAGACAGGGAGGTCCGGGTGAGGGAGATTCCCTGCCCTCCATCAATGCTGACCTCATGAAGGAACACCTTGAGAGGCTGGATACCTTCAAGTCAGCCAATCCTGCCAGTCTGCACCCCAGGGTACTCAAGAAGCTGGTGAGCATTATAGCCCAGCCCCTGGCACGGATCTTTGAGAACTCCTGCTGAACTGGTGTAGTGCCCGAAGACTGGAAGAAGGCCAATGTGGTGCCTATCTTCAAGAAAGGGAGAAAACTGGATCCAGCAAACTATAGGCTTATCAGCCTGACCTCTATCCCGGGGAAGGTCTTAGAAAAGTTTATTAAAGAGGGCCAACCTTAATGGACTGACTGACACCAACATCCTGAGGGATAGCCAGCATTGATTTGTTGCGAGTAGGTCTTGCTTGACCAATCTCATTTCCTTTTATGACCAGGTGACCTATCACCTGGAAAAGGAGAAGAGATTGATGTCATATATCTTGACTTCAAAAAAGTGCTCAATCATGATCACCTCTTGGCGAAACTGGCCAGTTGTGGCCTTGGGTCCACCACAATCCACTCACTGGGAAATTGGCTCCGTGGTCGAATCCAGAGGATGGTAATTGATGGAAGTCAATTGTCATGGTGTCTTGTGACCAGTGGGGTCCC
>NW_017728950.1:65163592-65190719 GCF_001723895.1 Crocodylus porosus
AACACCGTCCAGAAAAAATTGGATGTTTATCTTGCTGGGATCCTATGACCCCAGCTGACTTCCTGCCCTTCAGGCAGGGGGTTGGACTCAATGATCTTCTGGGGTCCCTTCCAGCCCTAATGTCTATGAAATCTACGATATGTAGGGAGTGACCAGAATAGCCAATGCTGAAATGAAGCTCAATCTGATTATGGGAATGAAGGACAATAAAAAATCCTTCTTCAGGTATGTGGCAAGTCAAAAAAAAATAAAATAAAATAAGGGCAACATTGGATCTCTGCTGAGCCAAATAGGGCAGCTGACAACAAACACAGAGGAAAAAGCTAAAGCTAATCTCCTGAACAATTACTTAGCATCGGTTTTTAAAGAAGGTCCAGGGAACTACAGGCCAATCAATTTGACCAAAATCCCTGGAAGGATCTTGGAAAAAATTATCAAGGAATCCATCAACAACAGGCTAATGGAAGGCAACATTCTGAGAGAGAGCTACAACATAGCTTTGTTGTAGGGTAGGACTTGCCTAACCGTATTTCCTTCTATGAACAGGTGATCCATCACCTTGACAAGGGAGAAGAAGCCATTGATGTCATATATTTGTATTTTAAAAAAGCCTTTGATTTGGTCTCCCATGATGTCCTCATGGTAAAACTGAGGAACTGCGGCCTCAACAACCTTATGATCCGATGGCTGGGGAACTGGCTCCATGGTTGGACCCAGAGAGTGACAGTCAATGGAACAGAGTCAATATGGCACATGGTGACCAGTGGCATCCCCCAGAGTTCAGTATTCAGATCAGTACTCTTTAATATATTCATAAATGATCTGTATTGGGATGTCAAAAGTGGACTAATTAAGTTCGCAGACAACATGAAATTATGAGGCTTTGTGGTCATGCTAGAGGATAGGCTGGTGATTTGACAGGCTTGCAAGGTGGGAAAATCAAAACCTGATGACATTCAACCCAAAGAAATGCAAGGTGCTCCACCTTGGGAGAAAGAACCCACATCATACTTATAGGATTGGCAGTGCCACACTAACTAGCACCATGACCAAAAGAGACTTGGGGGTCATGATTGATCACAAGATGAACATGAGCCACCAGTGTGATGCCATGGCTGGCAAAGCAAATGATACTCTAGCTTGCATCTACCAATCCATCTCAAGCAAGACCCGATAAGTCATCCTCCCACTTTACTTGGCCTTGGTGAGGCTGCAGCTGGAATACTGCATCCAATTCTGGTCTTCACACTTTGGAAAGGATGTGGAGAAGCTTGAGAGGGTCCAGAGGAGAGCCATGCACATGATTAGAAGTCAAGAGAGAAGGAGAGGAGAGGCTGAGAGATATGGGACTCTTCAGCCTGGAGAAGAGAAGGCTCAGCGGTGACTTGGTGGCAACCTATAAGTATATAAGGGCTGTGCATCAGGAACTGGGAGAACATATGTTCACAAGGTCAACCTAAAGGAAGACAAGGTCTAACGGTCACAAATGGCTGGAAGACCATTTTAGGCTGGACAGAATGAAAAACTCCTTTACCGTATGAGTCTCCAGAGTTTGGAATAGATTCCCCCCAGAAGTGGTGCAAGCACCTACTCTGGGTACATTCAAGAAACATTTGGATGCTTACCTTCCTGGGGTGATCTGACCCCAGATGACTTTCTGTCCTTTGGGCAAGGGGCTGGACCCAATTGTCTCACGAGGTCCCTTCCAGCCCTAACATTTATTAAATCTATGAAAACCCCAACTAGATCATAGCAGCCAAGGATTTATCTAGCCAGGTCTGAAAAACCTCCAAGGCTGGAGATTTCATAACCTCTCTGGATAGTGCTTTACTATCCTGGAACAGTTTAGTTAGAGAAGTTGTGGAATATCACTGAAGAAATCTTGTTTCTTGCATATTGCCTGGACTATCAGGACAGCAACAGCTTGGAATATTATTATTCCATTTATTAACTCAATGGAAACCAGAATTTAGTTCAAATTCTGAACAATTCGAGGTCTAATTAGCCCTCAGTGTACATAGGTAGGCTTCCCTTGCGGATAAGGACTGTTAGACCAGAGAAAAGGTGTTTTGTGCTTCAAAGCTCCTCTAAGATGCCTACCAACTGCAAAATTGGTCCAATAAAAGGTATTTAAAAAGCAGAGATGGCTTCTAAAGCCATGAAGAAAAGGAATAGGGCAGCTAACATTCATTTCCCAACTAGTGAAATCATATGTTTTAGTCAACTGCAGTGGCTGCCTAACACAATGGAAGCAAAAATGGGAGGGAAACCAAGTAGGGGTTGGTTGACTGCTCACAAACAGGGAAGAATTGGTGGTGGATATAGAAGTGGATGACAACTTATGCAGCAGTGATCATGGGATTTCTGAGTTCAGGATTCTGAGGAAAGGAATAAGGGAGAGCAGTAGAGTATGGACCCTGGATTTCAGAAAAACAGATTTTGACACCCCCAGGAAATGATGGGCAGGATCCCCTGGGAAGCCAGTCTGAGGAAGAAAGGAGTCCAGGAAAGCTGGCTAGATTTAAAAAAAACAAACAAAAAACCTTACTGAGAGCTCAGGAACAAACCAACCTGATGTGAGAGAAGAATAACAAATATGGCAGGTTTCTGC
Source organism: Crocodylus porosus (assembly GCF_001723895.1). Classification (NCBI taxonomy): domain Eukaryota; kingdom Metazoa; phylum Chordata; order Crocodylia; family Crocodylidae; genus Crocodylus; species Crocodylus porosus. Next base: position 65,166,204 of record NW_017728950.1, read on the forward strand.
ATGCCTAGGGTATTTGCATGCCCAAGCAAAATAAGAATATTGCTTGGGCATGCAGGGATTAAATCAGGAAGGTCAAAAAACAATTAGAGTTGCAGCTAGCAAAGGATATAACGAGTAACAAGAAGGGATTCTACAAGTATGTTAGCAACAATAGGAAGGTCAGGGAAAGTGTGGGTCCCTTACTGAATGGGGGAGGCAACGTAGTGACAGATGATGTGGAAAAGGCTGAAGTACTCAATGTCTCTTTTACCTCTCAATGCCTTTTTTTTATCTTCACAGGCAAAGTTAGCTCCCAGACTACTACACCAGGAAACAGTTTGGGAAGGAGGTGAGTAGACATCAGTGGTGAAAGAGCAGGGTCATTTAGAAAAGCTGGATGTATACAAGTCCATGGGGCCAGATGCAATGCATCTGAGTGTGCTGAGGGAGATTGCTGCTATGATTGCAGAGCTGCTGGCTATTATATTTGAGGACAGCAAGCTGGGGAGTGTAGTAGATATGCCAAAGGGTAGGGCTAGGATTCAGAATGACCTAGATAAATTGGAGGATTGGACCAAAAGAAATTTCATGAGGTTCAATAAGAACAAGTGCAAAGCCTGTGTTTAGAACAATCCCATGCACTGCTATAGGCTTGGACCAACTGGCTATGCAGCAGCACAGCAGAAATGGACCTGGGGGTTTCAGTGGACAATAAGTTGAATATGAATCAACAGTTTACCCTTATTACCTAGAAAGCTAATAGCATACTGGGCTACATTAGCAGGATTATGGTCAGCAGATCAAGGGGAGTAATTATTCCCCTCTGCATTGGTGAGGCCACGTCTGGAATACTGTATCCAGTTTTGGGTCCCCCACTGTAGAAAGGATGTGGACAAGTTGGGGAGAATCCATCAGAGAGCAATGAAAATGGTCCAGGGGCTGGGGCACATGACTTCCCAGGAGATGCTGAGGAAACTGGGATTATTCAGTCTGCAGAAGAGAAGACTGAGGGGGGATTTGATAGCAGTTTTTAACTACTTGAAGGGTTGTTCCAAAGGCAATGAAACTAAACTGTTCTTAGTAGTGACAGATGACAGAACAAGTTGCAATGATATCAAGTTGCAGCAAGGGAGGTTTAGGTTGAATATCAAGAAAAATCTTCTCACTAGGAGGGTGGTGAAGCATTGGAAAAGGTTACCTAGAAAGGTGGTGGAAACTCCATCCTTGGAAGCCTTTAAGGCCTAGCTTAACAAAGCCCCAGCTGCAACTAGTTGGGGATAGTCCTGCTTTGAGCAGAGGGTTGGACTAGATGACCTCTTGAGGTCCCTTCCAACCCTCATTTTCTATGATTCTATGGCTGTAAGTTCATCCCATGGTGTTTTTCATTCATTGGACTCCTGTTCTGACTAGCTAGTATATTTATTAGAAAAACACGCGTTTTCTTGCTCTATGTCACAGTTATATCCATGGAAAAGTTAGTTTTCAGTAGTTTGGATGTGTAATTAGAGATGAGTCCAAAGCTAAACTAAATTATGTATTCAACAACCCCAAACCTCAGAGGGTATGAAGAATCCAACCTAGATTAGTATTTTGGCTTTGTATCTTTAAAAATTTTGCCATTCATCATGAAGCATACAAAGTTATCCAAAAAAAGATGGAATGTTGAAACTAATAAAAGGAAAATATTCACTACCACTGGACATTTTTAAACATAACAGCTGAGCAGTCCTGTACATGGCTAACAAAAAAATTTCAGTTATGAGTTAATGCATGTAAATTTTTGAAATATCTATAGACTACAAATTCCCTCTTTCTATTAGGGATTAGAATTCATGGGTGGCTATTGTCTTTACACATCTGCCTTTCACTTTCTTCATCATCTAGTATTCACCACTGTTTCATAGCTTCATAGTTGGTAGGGTCGGAAGGGACCTAAGCAGATCATCAAGTCTGACACCCTGCCATGGGCAGAAAAGGATGCTGGGGTCAAATGACACCAGCAAGATTTCTATCTAGCCTCCTTTCAAAGACCCCCAGAGTAGGAGTGAGCAGCACTTCTCTTGGAAGTTGGTTCCAGATCCTAGCCGCCCTGACTGTGAAATAGTGCCTCTTGATATCTAGCCTGAATCTACTTTCAGTCAACTTATGGCCATTGTTAGCCCTGGTAGTGCTCGAGGGAACAGGGACTCTCCCATGGCCTGCTGGTCCCCCTTGTCCAGTTTGTAGATGGGCACCAGATCCCCCTTCAGCCTTCTCTTGTGCAGGCTGAACAGGTACAGGTCCCTTAGCCTCTCCTCATAGGGCCTGCCCTCCTGCCCCCTGATCATGAGAGTGGCCCTCCTCTGGACCCTCTCGATGCTATCTACATCCCTCCTGAAGTGAGGCACCCATAACTGGACACAGTACTCCAACTGCGGCCTGACAAATGTTGCATAGAGGGGAAGGATCACCTCCTTGGACCTGCTCGTGATGCATCCATGGATGTATGACAAGGTATGGTTAGCCTTCCTGATGTGTCCCCACATTGGCAGTCCATGTTCATCTTGGAATCAATAGTGATACCGAGATCCTTTTCTGTCTCTGTGCTGATGAGAAGGGAGTTCTCAGGAATACTGCTGGTTCTTCCTCCCCAGGTGCAACACCTTGCACTTATCTGTATTGAAACCCATCTTATTCTCATCTGCCCACCTCTGTAATCTGTCCAGACCTAGTTGTAGCCTGTCCCTCTCTCCTAGTGTGCTCACTTCTCCCCACATCTTAGTGTCATCTGCGAACTTGAACAAGATGCTTTTCACCCCCTTGTCCAAATTGCTGATGAAGATAATGAACAATGCAGGATCTAGGACTGAGCCCTGAGGAATCCCACTGCCCACACCCCTCCAGGTTGAAAATGACCCATCCACCACCAGTCTCTGGGTGTGGCTCTCCCAGCCAATTTGTGACCCATCTGACTGTGTAGGCATCGTCAGGACCTGCTGATTTGAACACATCTAGTCCCTCCAGAATTTCTCTGACTAGGTCCTCACTGACCCTAGGCCTGGCTGCACCTCCCCTGGGTCTCTTTGGAATCTTGGTGGGGGAGATGTCCTAGCCCTGCTCAGAAAAATAGAAGCAAATAATATGTTAAAAAGATTAGCTTTGTTGTCTGGTGCTACCACCAGATTACCAAGCATGTCCTGCAGAGGCCCCACATTACTTGGTACTTTCTTTTTAACACCTACGTATTTAAAAAGGGACTTCTTGTTATCTTTGATTTGGGTTGCTAGTCCCAGTTCCATCTCTTCCTTAGCCATTGTAACAGCCCCTCTACAATCTCAAGCCAAGGAGGTATAACACCCCTCCCTTCCATTGAATGCATGCCTCCTTTTTGGCTTTGAGACATTCATAGATGCTTTTGGTAAGCCATGGGGGTTTTTGAATACTCTTGCCCCCTTTGATCTGTATGAGGATTATCACCATTTGGGCTTGGAGGATTGTCCCCTTAAGGAATGAGCACTCTTCTTGGATTCCCAACTCCCCTCCCCTCTGGGACCTCAGTGCCTCCTCAACTAGTCTCCTTACCTCATTGAAATCTGCCCTTCTAAAATCCAGGGCTGTTGCCTTGCTGCAGGCCTTTGACACCCTGCGCTATCACAGAGAAGATGCTGGACTTTCTGGACTGAGACAGCCCCCATATTATATTTTAAATACTAAGTATTGAAAAAATAAGTGCAATATATGAGATCAATCCTAAGCAAATTTTTTGTTTGTTTGAATATAGGCAATAGACAAACTACGCTTTCTCTATCATGGTCGGTGAGTAGGAAGGGGTTCAAATGTATTAGAATTTTTTTTGCTGTTGTAAATTATTCATTCAACCCAATGACTATCTGACTTATTTAGATATTTTTACCTTTGTAATATATAGTTTAGCTAATTTATATGGAATATATGCCTGCTCATCTTTTGTCATGCATCCATCCAATTCAGTCAGTCCATGGGCATCATGAGAACGAACTCCAGAAGCAGTTTGATGATCTATTGTATATAAAAAATGTCATTAACAACTTGAAACAACTTGAAATAGAGAAAAAAAATTGTATACATACTTCAAGATTAACTATAAACAGATTACATTTTACAAATTTCAGTCTAAATAACTGTAACATTTTAAAGTTGATGTTTATGTTCCTGTTTGATAAGTCTACAAGCAGATGCCATTTTATCTTGGGATGAAGTGCAGTCATTCAGACATCCTTGTCTGTTGCCCTAAGAAATCTTAAAAACATTTATGAGAAGAATTACTAACACTTTACCCCAGGATATCACAAAGTAGATCTGAGCAGCTATCCTGTAATTGTATCATTGAATCAAAGACAGAAAAGTGACAGTGCATTCAGCCATTTACTAAATACCAATTAAAAGGAAGATGTGTGTGGATACCAATTCCAGGATATTTATGTTTTGGGGCAAACACAGGCATAACCTGTTCAGGGACAAATGCCCTAAGAAACATTGAAACTTATTAGGTCTACACTTTGAGAAGAATGGCTTTGAAATGTGAGCATTCAGATATTCAGATGGACAATAATCTGAAATGTAATTATTTGGATTATTTCCTGTAGTCCATTTAGTGGGCAAAATGTTTCAACTGAAAATTATGCAGGTAAAAGTTCACCAGGGGACCTGGATTATACTGTAATGCAAATAAAGCACTCTGAGGCAACATCTACACAAGATGCTTACTGCAAAGTAGCTCATTACTACTGTGCAGTAGTGTCTTATGGCACAAACTGTGATGTGATGTGACCGCACAGTAGTACAGAAGTACTGGACAGTCAGCATCACCTAAAAGCTGTTCTGGGATGCTACTGCACAGTAATGCCAGTTACTGCACAGTCATTTAGTACTTGTGTATGCAAGTACTAAATAACTGATCAGTAACAACTGTGTGGTTGGTGTCTCATGTAGACAGTCTAAAGCATTTTCCAATCTAGCTTTCATAGTTTTCATAGTTTCATATATTGTTTCCTCTCAAAGCATTTTAGAAGCTTCAAGTTTAACTTTCCTGTTTTTTCCTCCTCTCTCTTTCATTAGAAATATATAATTATTATTATTTTTCTGCACAACATATCTCTTTGGTAGATGATTTTAATAGCTTGACCATTTTTTCACCAATGTGTGTTTTATCCCTTATATTGCAGTTAATAGAGAAAATATTTTTAAGTCTAGAAGGAACCAATTTGATCATCCAGTCTGACCTGCACAGCACAGGGAATTCACCTTCAGCATCCAGTTTTAGAGGAACTGGGCAGGTTAAAATTCATAGAACTTCCAGAAAGATAGTTTAATTAATCTGTTTGAAAGGAATAAAGAGAGAATTTGCAAGAGAAAAATAATTATGCCCCTCAGTGGGCATGTAGTATGATGATTGCTCTGCAAGACAGATATTTACCTCTACTTGTGTTAAAATACCTTTTTCTATGGTTGTGGTACTTTCTTTCCACCAAATCAGACATTTTAGAAATGCCAACTTGTTCTTATTGATTCCAAGTTTGTCCAGCCAAGATTCGCTGTGGCTCACTGTTAGCAAAATGCAAGCACTAACATTAATTTAAAAAAATCATAGTTCTCTATTTGTATGGCAGTATAGTATTTCATTTTTTCTTAAAAAAAGGTCCCTACAGTTCAGATTTTTGAAAGAGTAAGGACAGTAGTAAAGGGGTGAGAGGTCAATGGGAATTCTGCACATGGGACAAGAGCATAATACTCATCTTATATTCATATTTTTCAATATAAATCTGAGTAATGAACTTTACTGAAACCATCTCAAAAACTGGAATTTCTGGCTATCACTGGCCACACAGTTAGCAGTTTCTGTATCAACATTTCTAGCAAGTCTTTCTGAAAGTAGAAACTTTAGCCATTTTAGTACTCTTTACCATTGCAATCTCTTCTTTTCTTTATGTTCATGAAGCTGATAAAGATCTTGGGTGAAAACCTTGCTTCACTGAAGTCACTGGCAAAACTTCAGTTGATTTCATAATTTCATATAACACATTTAAACTGAAAGGAGGAAAATATCTTGTTGTTCATTGTTTTTTATCAGCCGGCATTCTGTATGATTCAGAGTGCTTTTGCTTTTTCTTCAGGTAAATCCGAAACAAAATTCTGTATCTGAACACTCTTGCCAAATATTTGGTTGTAAAGCCAAATTTGGATCCATATCTATATGAAGCCAGCTGGCTGTTAAGTATAAGGGGTCAAACCAACCCTCAGACACTGAGCAGTCCTTGAGACATTTTGGATCTAGATCTAAATTCACCACTTGGTTCTATCTCCATCACCATTATGTGAAATAAATACTAAACATATAACAATTCTAAAACATCAGGATCCAGATCTTCAGCTGGTATTCATTCCCATAGCTTCATTAACTTGCTATGCTCATATATACAGTAGAAAGACATGGGTGCAGAGAATCTGTTAGAATGGATAAAGCTGTCATCTGAATCTCACATCAGAAACCAAGAGGTCTGCCCATGAACCAAGCCAGCAGCTGGGCTCCAGAGGTTGGGGTCAATAGGCTAGAAGCTGGTGAATTCAAGATACTGGGGGTAATAGGGCAGACAAAAGATAGGAAAGGGCACAAAGTTAAGTGAGGAATCCTAGAAGGAACTGGGTGTAATGTGAGGCTATATTGTGGAGGAAACAGAGGAAAAAAGAGCTTAGAACAGCTGAATCAAGATGTACCCAGTTATTTCTAGGTAAAATGCTACGTTGACAGTTTCACTGGAAAAAATAAAGTTCCACAAATGCATGGCACAAAGAGCAATTATAATGTCTTTCAATTCAAACGGCAGCACCGAACAAGTACTTGAAGGAGTAGCTGTTCTGAGTATAAAGTCTGCTGGCCAAGGATACGGCAGCTGTAGTTCTTCCTGTGCATTGCTTCTGGAATTTATCAGAGTGGAACCAGATGTTGCCTTTGTGCTGCCATAAAAATTTGTATGGTGTTACAAAGGCCAGGCAAACAGGTGTCCATGCCCTTTTTCATACCACAAATGACCAAAATCTGTGGCTGCTACATGGGTGATATAATATGACACAAGTGTGACAGATGTCTGTTTGCTTTAAGGCAGGAAACCACAGGCAGCTCAGAGCTGCCCACTCTCCAGCCACAGGGACTCAGTCCCATAGGCCCCAGTAATTCTTATTTCCCAGTAATGCTTGCCTGGGTTCTCCCACTCAGGATTTTTCTGGTGTGCTTGGACATGCTTGTACAGACCAGGGCTGGCATCACAAGTCAGCTGATTAACAGTCCCAACCCCAAGACCACACAGGAATGAGTTCAAGACTCCAGGAAGGTTTACAAGCAGGTAAATCTGTGGTTCCCCCTATTTACAAAGGGGAGACCTGAGCTGTGTGCCACAGGGTCGGGCCCAGCTACAATCCCACAGGATTCTGGCAACTCCCCCTCTCAATCCCAGGGGTGCAACCCTATGTAAACAGGCAGACTTTTGCCCACTAGCCAGGTTGAAGGGCACAGACAGATCTAGGAATGGGATCGAGGGGAGAAAGTAGGGGCCACATTGGGTACCCATGAGCTGGGGCTTCCTTCCTGGGGCAGGGACAGTAGCTCCTTACCAGTTCCCAACTCCCAGCCACGCAAGGAAGTGCAACCAGAACTCCCCATACCTCAATCCTAAAATCTCAATATATTAAAACATGAGATTCTCTTTAATTTACTTCCTCTTTATTTCTTTTAATTTTTTTTACTTCTTTTTATCTTTCAGTGGCTGACTTCCTTCATTTCACCATCCTTCCTCCATCCCCATTTCCTTTCCATCTCCCATATCATTACCCATCTCCATCCCACTACCTCTTTGCTTCCCAGCTTCATGTTCTTACCTCATCTCTCTCACACCCCACCTACAGCAGGGATAGAAGTCTATCCTGGCTCACCAGCCCTGTAGTAGCAACTCACAACTGTAGCTCCTAGTCACTTCCTTGGTTTTCCAGCTCTCTAGTGGCAAGTCAGAGCTGTGCAGGTGGCAGGCAGTCAAAGAAGGTTTTTAGCCTTAAGGTGTGACTGCTCCAAACTGAAGCTAGCACTAACAAACATCAACATTTGAGCAGCTCAAAATACAACATGTAACAAGGCCAAGAGATTTGTAAGTACCAGTAATCTCTTTTTGGGGGCAGTAATGAAGAAGCTATGCAATGAACCACCTGCTTTCATCACTTACATGAAAGTAAGCTAAAAAATATTCTAGAATTCCTTGCAAGGAAATTTTAAGGTATTTATTTACACAATTATTCTTATTTAATTTTCAGGAAATACTTAACATCCTTGAGTTTGGCAATGCAACCAAAAGACCAAAAGATGAATATTCCTAAAATAAGTGAACTACTAGATGAAGATGTCCTCTTGGAGATCTAATGCAAGGGTGACCTGAAGAACCAAGTGAAAGAGATTTTTTAAAAACTCAACTTTGTATAATGGAGAAATAACTATTAACTCCCCTACAAGGATACCAAGACTTGTATTGAAATGCTTGTAGCCACTATCCCATTTTATCAAAGTGTCTAAAGCCAAAGGGAAAAAAAAAAGAGAGAGATACTTTGTCCCAAGCAAAACAAACTAGGGAGAATATTAGCCATTTAGCAAACTTTGAAAAGTCAAAGCCTTCTGAAACCATAAAATCAAAATTTCTCTGTCCACATTATAAAGTAGGTAAAGGGACTCTGTATTTTTGAGTATCCTGAATGAGACTGCAAGTCAGCCATACTAGTCAGCCTTACTTAGCTTGATTGGCCAACTGGGCTGCATTAGGGTGGCTCTTCCTATATACCCTTTAATTTGTCAGGGAGGGCAGCAGAACTGTTATTTACGTCCACAAGTGGGCAAAAGTGGACTGCAGATATATACCATCTGGATGTTGCTTCAGGAATAAGGTATGTTGCACAGCCCGAGAGCAGCTGTTTGGCCTGTCTTTAAGCCTGAAGCCACAACCAGTCAGGCAAGATAGGAAAGTAGGCATCAGGCTTTGCTGGCTAAAACATCTGGATGCCTATGGCTAAAATATCAGGATGCCTAGGGCTGTGCTGATTGACTTCTACTGTTTGGAAGATTTAACTCTTACACACCTGAGGAGCTGACTATTATCAATTACATTTGTTTTATTTAGGTTATAGTTTCATAGTTTCATAGTTTGTACGGTCAGAAGGGACCTGAGCAGATCATCAAGTCTGACCCCCTGCCTTGGCAGGAAAAAGTACAGCAAGGTGATTGTCTAGCCTTGTCTTAAAGACCCCCAGGGTAGGAGCTAGCACCACTTCTCTAGGAAGTTGGTTCCAGATCCTACCGACCCTGACAATGAAGTAGCACCTCCTGATGTCTAGTCTGAATCTACCCTCTGCCAGCTTGTGACCATTATTTCTAGTCACTCCTGATAGTGCTCGGGAGAACAGGGACTCCCCCAATGATTGTTGGTCCCCTCTGACCAGGTTAAGAAAAGGTAATAGTATTTAACAACCTAGTTAGCTGGATATTGGAGCATTTGGCTTTTTATTCACTTATTGCCAAAATGTTTGACTTTGCAATTGCCAGATTCTGGTGATAAACCTGAAGGAACTTCACAACTGCTTGTCTACACTGGTTTGCCCACACTGCAAACGGTGTATTCAGGCCAGTGATTTAAACCTAGATTTCTTAAACCTTTAGCTAATACCATAACCAGTGATTTTTTTTTTTAATTGGGCACATCTACACGTCACCCTATGGTGAAATTGTTATTGTGCCATGCTGTAGTACTTCCTTTTGGAAGTACTAAAACATGATACTGTAATGGCCTATACTGCGCTGTGTGCACAATGCACAGTTTTCACCTCTACTTCACTGTAGCAGTGTGTAAATTGGAGCACTCCACACAAATGGAGCACTCCACTATGGTGAAGTAGTTGCTGGTCATGTGTAAACCCCTGTCACCATACATCATCATAGTGACACACTACAGTGATGTAGCATACCACTACAGCAATGTATGGTGATGTGTAGACATGCCCTTTTTGAGTTTTCTGTCCCAACAGTGAGAGTACCTCATAGAGAACACATGTGAAAAGAACTGCCACATTTCATGGTCTAATATGTATTTTATCCAAATCTGAGTTTTCCCCTGTGATAATAAGGAGCTGCTCCAACACATCCTCCTTTTTCCTTCCACACTGAATTTATGTTGTAATCTTATGAATTTCAATAGGATTATTCGTGATGCACACAACGGTGTGTAAGAATCAGTCCATCCTCTAAATCTGAAATAGAAGGTCCCACTTAAATCTGTATGGAAATCTGCATAAATTCATAACAGTTAAAGATCATAAAATTTATGGGACACACCAGCTACTACTGAAATGGAACTATGGAACTATCATACTATGTTCTTGAACGTGCATATAAAAATCAACAGCTATCTGCCTGCATTTTTTAACCTACTGTAGTGGGGCTTACCCTGTGTAGATTCCTCATCAATCATAATACTTTTCATCTCATATGAAGGATGCCCTTGTATTTCATCCAAGTAGTTAGTAACACTTCCTGGTAGAGAAACTGAGGAGGTAATGGTTTCCTGTGATTTAGGTTCAGCTTCATTCTTTAATGAATCTTCAGTCACATGAGAGTTTGAAGGGTTACCTCTTTTCACCCATGCCTCTGAAATAAGATAAAATGACAAGTTGGGAGACATCAGAAAAAAAAAGAAAAGAAGAGATTGGAAAGGAAGTTTAAATGCCACAAGAAACTTTATATGTATAGAAATATGAAACTGGTCAAAACTGGTCAAGTTTTGTAGACAGTCAAAAACTTTATGGTGTATTTGTACTGAGAGGAGAGAAGTCCTGCTTCTGGATGAACCCAAATATTGAAAAGCTCCTTTACAAGCAAGAGTAGCTTCCTTCAATGGATCATCAAAATACCCCAATGAACATTTGTTGGACAATCCATAGCGTAAAGTGAATGTGTGGAAAGGTGCCAACTGATTTGGGAGGAAAATATTTCAGATACACCTTCCACCCTGATAACTTTGATCTGACCACTGTCCTTTATGTCCCAAGAAAATGGTCTTCAAATGGCCTAAAAGACCTAGTCTTATAAACTCACATGTTGTGGTGTGTAGTATTTTCCACTACTAGGTTTACAGTCCAGCTGGATAAAGACATTGTTTGACTAGCTTATCATGGTCAATAAAACAAAAGTACACAAAGTGATAGTATTAAAAAAGAAACATAAGAAAAACAAGAGGCTTTTTTTTTTCTTTTATGCAACTTCAAAACATTCAAGAAATTTCCAGCCTACTTTGTTCTGGTTTTTAAAATACAAAAACTACATGCATCTCCAGTAACTGAAATACACAGTTGTGTCCAAGCAATCTAGTTAATTCACAACAGTGATGATTTTGCTCTTTAAATCTAACTAATTTGATTGACCATCTTGCATGAGCTATATTGGCAAAAACAATAACATCACAAGACAGACCAGAATTGATGTGAGGTAAATTACTGAAACTAATGTGAGTTGTTTACAATGTCAAGAAAAGGAATTATTGAACATATCATATGATACTGTTATGATGTTTTCATCTGTCAGTCTAGAATAATGCAACTCATCTTCAATATAATCCCGAACACAGAAAATTCAGATTAAGCAAGCCACATGCTGTGTAAATTGTATGATTCAACTATGCACTTTTTCTGTTCTGTCTTAACTGTAAAGATGATCACATGGCAAGGACCTAATTACAGCACAAAAGGTCCCTGATGCAGTTTGTAGATGGTTTAGTCTGTACTTACAGTGATCCTGAATGACTCCAAAGATCAGTGTGTACACAACTGATGATGTGCATATCAGTGGGCATGTCTATACATTCATTAATGCACTGTAATTACTGCACATTCAGTTTAGTACCTGAGCATTAGCGCATTAACAGAGATCTTACTGTGACATGGTAATGCACAGTACAGTTAGTCTATTGCACATTTAGCGTTTTGTGTAGATGCACCCAGTGCATATCAATTAAGAACACCAATCTTTAAGCCTTATATTTCTCTACTCAGGCTAACTCCTGTTAATATACAGTGGTTTTCTTGGCCAGGGACAGACATTGCACATAAACCAGTTAAAGTGATCAAAAACTGGTTTAACTTATAATAGAACAGATGTTCAGTGCACATAAAACAGTTTAGAAATGGCTGAAACTGGTTTGAGATAAACCTAGCTGAATGTAGTATCAGACTTAACTGATTTGGCTCAAACTGGTTTATGCAATGTCTGTCCCACGCTGGAGCTCAGCAGTCTCTGCAGGCATCTTCCTGACTTCTGCTTCCTACCTTCCCTCTGCCCTTTGTCCTAAGCAGACATTCCCCTGTCCCTCACAGACACCTCAACATTAGCTACAGGTCACATACTGGCTACAGTCTATGCTGTGGGAGATGACAGAGGCAGGTAGGCTTTTTGGAGCTATTCAACAGGTAGCTTAATGTCCTTCCTTAGAAAAGCTGTTTAAGAGCTGTTTGCTTCCCCACTTCCCTCTGCCTTGCAGGGAAGGTATCTGTGTATTAGCTAGCTGACCACATGCTGTGTGCATGCTCAATCAACAGGCAGAATCAACAGGTAGCTAGTAATGTCCCTTTGTTTTCTTAATGGGCAATAAACACTGAGATACGGGTGACACTATTATCAACCCCACACCTGCAGCTTGCTCGCCTGTCAGGTTTGCTGAAGACAGTATACAGAAGCAGGGATTGAAAATCTTTGTATCATCAACAGATGAATGCACTCCACACACCCACACCCACTTTGCCTCAGTGCTAGCTGGGGCCTGGCAACAACCTGCCCCTTGAGCAGCAAGCAGGGAAAAGCCTGGGACTGCAGGCAGGCTGGGGTTTATACTCCTCCCTAATCAGAGCCCTGCTGGGGTCTGGCCACACCCACCTCAGCTCAGCTCTGCAAGGGAAGGGAGGACTGCTCTAGCATATCTCTGGGCTTCCAGACTTAGCCACTGCAGTCATGTGCTTGAATTTCCTCAGTTCAGACGGACTGTCTGTATGGTTGGAAACTGGTTCAGCCTAGCCAGGTTAGAATAACCTGCAAAGGTTGAATCAATTCAGGCTCATTTTTTTTTAATGCCTTTCCCTAGCCTTAAAGTACAAACTGAATAAAGGCTTTAGGTAAAGCAGCAGAGACAGGTATCCACAAAGCTTCCCTATCACTCTACTACTTGTGTGGGGCTTCTTGTCGATTACAATCAGCTTCTAGGATCCTTTTTCCTGGGGTTAGACAGCAAAATTTCTAAGGTTTGTCTTGTAGCATTATCACAAAGCACATTCTTCCCACTGAACTGCTTTCCCTTCCCATGATTTCTATTCTTTCTGATACAGTAAAGCAGCCCTTAAGGGACAGCAGCTCCTTCTGATGCATGCTAGGACACAGGACCTATACTGCCAGTAAGATCTCTGTTGGGTCCATAACTCTTCAATATCTCCTGTGTTCAGAATATTGTTCAGGTATTGAGAAAGGTAGCAACTTTGAAGTGAGTCCAGAAGCAGAAGCTGTTTTACCAGGCAAATATCACAGAAAGGACTATTCTTTCTTGAAGAGAAACCTTCATTTTTATGGTACTTTTTATCTCTTCCCATTTTAGTGAAGGCAAAGTTCAGAATTTCACTTCTTATACCTCCCCTAAAGCACCTTGTTGCTGCTATGATTAAATATTCTAAAAGATATAGATAAAAATGGCAAATCAGTTCACACACAGCAAAACAGAAAATATATGCTGACAAATTTGAACTACAGCAGCTGCAGTTAAAAGTACCTGTAGGCAAGGTGATAATGACTTCCTCCACACTAGCTATAATATGAATGCTAGTAAAATAGGTAGTCTTAATCATCAAGAGATGAGAACTTTCTAATTGTGCTCACTCTAGTGCTCATTTAAGTAATAACCAACTCAAATACCACAATGAATGCAGGTAGAAATTCAGGTTGTGGGGATTAGAAAGAGTACAACCCATAGGCTGTGGTTAAGGACTTGGGTTTCCCAACCCTGGGGATGCTTTTCAAGCATATACAGATGTTTGTTAGATCAGGCTAACCTGTTTCTGATCTAACTTAGTTCACCTCCTCGAGCCAGCCATTTTTTGCTGCCCAAAGATCTGTACAGATTGGTGCTTAGATCAACCTAAGCCTAGTTAAATTGATGTAAGTGTAACATCTGCATGTACCTTAATAGAATAAATAGCACAATTAACCCATAATTAAAAATGCAAAGCAACAGAAAACATCTGCACTGCCTGCCCAGTTTCCTTCTCTCCATGTCTGGCCCCAACCTGGGAGTAAATGAGAATAAAATGGATGAGATGTAACATTGGTTAATTGTGGCATCCTATAAAGGGAATCTTGCAGAGTGAAGGCATGTGGTTAGGCACCCGTTTAATTACACATGCATGATATTATGTTTGTCTTTTTTTAAAAAAATGGACAATCCCAATGTACTTAGTGGAAAATTCCAGTAGAAGAAAAAAAAAGAACTTCCTCACAGGCCGTTCTAGCTAGACTACTCCTTGTTTTGATAGGTAAAGAATGACATTTTTCACGCAGTCGGATGTCAAAACATTGGAAAGTATTGGTTACGAAGGTTAATGGATTATCTATTTTTCATCACTCAAAAAATAATAAAATACAGTTTGTCAAGACTGTATAAACATTGAAATGTTCAGCAAAAGAACTCATAAGAACTCTGAATAGCCATCAGCCACAAGACAAGCTGTAAAACTTTTCTTATGCCAAATGAACCATAAATACGGATTTTAGTGATGCCCACATCTCTACAAGAATCAAATATACATGTTATTTTTAGTTGTTTTCCTTAAATGCAAGACAAGCATTGCAGTTGCAAATGATGAATAATAAATGAGGATTAGCACAATTCAATGTTTTACCTCACACATCGTAAGCATGTCCTTTTATGAGAAGTGTATGACAAAAATATACACTCTGTTTATCTTGCACGCAGTGGGCATGTCCAGATGAGTGCACACATTCAGTGTTTACCTGTCCCACCACATATTTGTGCTGCTGCTTTGTGCCCATGGGCATGCCCATGCACATGCACCTTGGTGCAAATTGCCCAAGGGAGGGCTGGGGAGGTTGAGGTCAACACCTGTTCTTGCCCCAGCTGTCTTACCTGGGGTACTGGAGGCCTCCTAGGGCAGAAGCAGTGCACATGGAGACTGGTAGGCAGCCAAAGCATGGCTCTGGATGCCCAGGTTCTGTTTCTAGCAGTGCACACTGCTGCCACGTACACTGTGCCACTTTTTAGTGGTATTGTTTTTTGACCCTGGGATCTCCTGGTGTCAAATTTTGTGGCTGTATTGCATGCAAATGAGCAGTGCTGATAATGGGTGCACTTGAGACACATATGTTTGTGGTGCCTCAAACAGCTTTGAGGCACTGCAAACTGCATGTGTGCACTTGTCTGGATGCGTGCAATGAAATCAACAGCAGTGGCCTAGTTTTCCTCCCACTAAAGCAAATGATTAAAAGTCCATTAACTTTAGTGAGACTTGGAGTTAGTTCTATCTCTGTCCTGGTACAGGATAATAGAGCTATTTATTTAGACTGTAGGGTACTGCTTGCAGATATGATATGGCCTAGAAGAATACAGAAAAAATATCTTTGGCTGCTGAGAGACGTGGAAAAAAACTAAACAAAACAGCCCTTTACAGGAAGAGGCAGCATGTTAAGTTCAACACTGCAGCGTCTATATAGATCACATGCTTCAGCGGGGCTTTTGGTACTTTTATCTAACAGCTGATTGAATCAGCTGATTGAATCAGCTATTAGATAAAAGCCCCAAAAAGCCCCACTGAAACATCTGATATATACAGACTTTGGGTGAGCTGGGTCCAACTAATGTGATGCCTCCTTTGGGCATGCACTGGGCTCAGGATATGCTGAGCTTAAAGTGAAATGCTGGGTTTTTTTAAATTATTTTTACACCTCTAAGCAGCTTTTGTCTCTCCTAGTCTATTAAAAATGATTTTACACAAATTTCCACTTTGCTTATTTTTGTACGAGAGACTCCAAAATAATTTTACTACATTCAGCTAATTTGAAAGAGATACAAATAATACTTATGGTGATTTTTTCCATTGGTTTCAAGTGAAATATTTAAGTGAATTATTTCACCTATAATAAAAGGATATTTGTAAAAAATCAAGAAAAATTCATGGTGAAAATCTATTTATTTCTCTGAGTTGAAAATGCTTGTTGAATTGTTGTTGAATATTCTCATTATGAAGACCTTCAGAAAATAAAATTACTTAAATAAATAAAGGAACAGACTCTTTGGAAATATTCCTTTTAACTAACTGTTTTTGGTAATGTTAAACAAGCAAGCAAGACAAGTGTTGCCTTGAAAGTTTGGAATAAAAGAAAAGCCAAACTGATTCTTTATCAAATACTTGAACCTGAACATTTTGGCCACGTCCAGCTAAGCATGTCTGTGTTGCACATCCGGGCGTTTCCTGCACTGCTGCCTTGCATCACGGGGTGGGGGAGGGGGAGGATTGTGACCCTGGGAGACCTTGGTGTCAAATAAACCCACACGGGGAAAAAAGCAGGGTGACATACATGGCTGCAGCATGTGTCACCCAAAACTGGAGCCTGGCCTACCAGAGCTATTCTCTGGCTGCTGACAAGGCTCCCAGCTGCAGGAGTGCTGTGGCTACCGCTTCCCCAGCCCCCAGGATCTCAGGTAAGGCTGCTGGGGTCAGCACAGTTGCTGGCCCAACCTCCCCTACACCACTCAGGGTAACCTGCCGTGTGCCAGAAGGAGTGTGGCACGGGTGTTCCCCAGGGACAAGGAGCAGCATCACAAGGAGTGCTGGTGCTTCTTATCCCCGGAGAACCAAACGTCTGCACCTGTCTGGACATGGCCTTTGAGTTCAGAGTTTGAGTCTTTGCAGCAATCTGATCTTAAAGACACCTGTGCAAATTACTTTTTAAGTTTCACTCACATTAAAGGATTTCTCGGGTGCATTAAGGGCAAAGAGAAGAGCCATATTTAAAATCTTATACTAAAATAATGACTTTGCTGGCATACAGTATATCACAGATGCAAAGTAATATGGCATTTTTGTTTTCCTGCATTTGAAGGTAACTAGGAGAAGAAATGATGAAAATATCAACTTCACTCTTTTATCAAAATCATACACTATTTCAGCTATAGGAAGCGAAGGTTGCAAAATACTTGAGGCCAAAGGAAATTTCCCTGTGACTCTCACTGGCAACCTATGTTTTTTAAGACACACAAAATGCCCCCAACTTCCTGCAGTTAACCTGATCCCTGTTAGGGAATCAATTTCTGCAACTTGAGATTACGGAAACATTAGGTCTCAGGTTAAGTTTCAAAGTAGTTCAGGGATGTATGTATTTAAACAAGATTATGATTCTAGGGTTACTGATTTGTTATTATTGACGTCTTGCAAGTATATTCACGTTCTGCCCCAAAACTACAAGTTAGTAGAGACCCACCTAGTTTGGCCAGTCACAGCAAGTGTAGCTTTACATTTAGGAATGCAGCTTTACTCACAGATTAAGAGATCATTGTTGACATAGGACCAGAACCTTTTGTGTGACTGGCATTTTTGACTAAAAGTTGCTCAGAGCCCTGTCACAAGGCACAGACCAGCACACCAATGGACACAGACAGCATGGTTATGATTTTGGTGGATGAACTGATGGCAAAAAATAACATCACTAACTGTAATAGTTGCCTAACCTTAGCTGCCTGCTACCTCAACAGTTTTAGGGGATTTTTACATGTGCTGCAGGACACAGTGCTGGCACTTTAATTAGTGAGCCACGCTAATTAAAAGCTCCCGCGCATCATATGCATTGCCATGCATTGCTGTGCTGAAAAAATGGTGGCGGGGTGCTTTGAACTAAAGCTCATTGAACATGTTGTATTTCTAAGTGCCCCATTGCCATTTTTTTTACTGCAGAGATGCACAGTGACACTGATTTCATAGATTTCATAGACATTAGGGCTGGAAGGGACCTCAGAAGATCATCAAGTCCAGCATGTGATACACGCGAGGTAAAAGGCTGCTGGAGTGCATCAATTTCCATGCTCCAGCAAACTCATTTAATTGAGTCTCCTTTGACATGCTGTATTTCCAGCACATTGGAGCAGGCTCGACACACATGTACAGGAGACCTTAGATACAGGCTGAATTTGAAACTGTCAGTAGATCATCTTGGTGATGCCCTCTTTCTTCCCATTATGCCTTGTCTCCTATACCAGCAGCAGAGAATTTGTCCACTTGCTTCTGGAACTCGATAGCAGCAGAAAATCCCACTTGCTCCAGACTGACTAGACTTAAGACCAGATTGTATCTTCAATGTCATGAAAAGTAATTTTAAGTCAAGACGTATTCTGGTTCTTCAACTGCTTATTGTTCAACAATTGAAAAGCACATTTAACAAGCTTCTCAGTTTGTGGTGTTTTCCCCACCCAAGCATAATAGAGGCTTCCCTGGAGTGACTTCACTTGTCCGTAATTACAGGAAACAGCCATCACAGCTAAACTACTAACATTCAAAAGTTTTGACTGAACAGGACTGAAACATTAGTTCCTTCCAGGTGTTATTCTTTTCTTGACCGTATCTTCATACATGTTGTATTTGATACCACCTACACTGCAGAAAAGGCTTTCTATATAGTAAAAACCTTGCTAAAATGTTGGTTGCAAACATTCTTTATGGCTTATTTTTGCAGTTAATGGTCTGAAAATAAAGGAAATTAATGTTACCTGTTTTACTTTGGTTTTCATTGGCAGGAAAGACAGAATTTCTTTTCTTCTTCCCTACCCAGGATCGTGATGCTAAAGGAATATTTTCTTCAGATGCAGCATACAGCACTGTGTGAAAAAAGTAACAGATTCTTATTTCAATTTATACTGTGTTTTTTTTTATAAAATAAAATTAGGATCCTTCATTATGTACAGCAAAAGAGTAGATAGAGACGTAGCATACTATCTAAAAAATACCACCAGTGCAGTCGTATTTAATATTAGTTGCAAGGGGTTTTCTATGAAATTAAAGAACTAAATTCCAAGAGGTTCTTTTTTTTCTACACATAGGACAATACTACTAATTTAGCTGTGATAGAGAATGTGCATGTGAGTGGTGGTCTGACCACACAACAAGGAAAAAGGTTTGACTGAGCTGTAACACAATACTAATACATTAGAATAACAGACAAAATAGTAAGGCATTTATGTCTCTAAAATACATTCCACAGTGATCATCAAGACAGTAATTATCAATAGCTGTCATGCAGTGGCATGTACTAGTATTGTTTCAAAAACCTAGTAATGTAACTCTTGGTCAATGCACCCCTTTTGGCAATGGTGGCTCATTCAACCTGTTGTCTCCATTCACGTTATTTAGTTTGTTGATGTGAATTGTTTTGATAGCTGTGGGATAGGAGGGATGGAAACATCTTTAAATGGATAAAGTAGCACCTGCAGTTCTTGTCTGTGGAGAACAGAACCTAGTACAGCTGGGATGCATGTCTGTATTTCATATGGAAAATAAGCTAAGTAAGCATAATATAGAGTTGTTCAAAGTGACATTCGATCATTCTATGAGACCCAAGCTTGGTGTATTAAGGCAGAAGTCTGCTGTGCCTAGTGGTTCTGACAAGCCCTTGCAAGCTGAGGTTATATATTTGTTTAGCACCTCATTCTCTTTGTGAACAAAGGACTGTAAACTGCTATCCCTTTTTCTCTTTCTATTATATATTTAGGATAGGGCCAGAAATTACACACAATCTGATACAAATGACCGAAACTAGGTCAGATCTATAACACAACAGAAGTTCAATGCATATCGTTGATCAGGTTCAAAATGGCCAAAACTGGTTTAAATAAACCTTGATGGATGTAGTATAAAACTTCACTGATTTAGGTTAAATAGATCTATTGAACTAATCCTAAATGCCCTGCAGATGCAAGTTAACTTACAGTCCCCCAGCTTCCCAGGATGCTTTGCACCTCCCTCCGCAAATCCCTTCTCACTGGGTAGGTGTGCTAGCCTTTGCCCAAGCTATCTACTTCAGCTGATCAGGGTGGTGTGCCCCACCCCTGCCCTCTCCCCCTCCCCCAGTTTCTGGCCTCAGCCACTGCAAGCATGTGGCTGCATTTCTGGAATCAAAAGTTGATGTCTGTTCACTTGCTTCTCAGTTCAATCTATGCAGTTTAGACTAACCTGTGAAAATTGAATCAATTCAGCCTCCAGCTTTTGATTATCTTACATAGTCTTAAAAGTCATTAGATGACTTTTTGATAACCCTTTACATTAATTGCCTACATTATCATAGACTGATCTCCAGATGAAAGACATTTACTATACAACAGAAGTTTGCAGGCTAGTGTCACCATTGTTTTTCATATATACTTTTTCACACAGGTCAAACCACATTTCTTTCTCACTAGTCCCTGTTGCTCAGCCTTGAGCAACAGCCTTTCCCAATAGCATTGCTTAACAGAGTTCGCAACTAACAATGTCGTTAAACTTATCAGTCTTAACAATACCCTCCCAACCCTTGAGCAGTTTTATGATAAAGCTACATGCTTTTAGAATTGACTGACTTATCCCTGTAATAGTAATATTCATTTAGGTTTAAAGTAATCCTACATTTATATATAAAGTTATAGAAAGTATACAACAGATAGAAATATAGTTAGCATATTTTTACACAAGCAAATAGTTAAGACTACAAATCATTATCTTTGCCAAATTATATCAAAGGCCCATTATTTCTCACTGCCCTTTGGCAATGTTATGCATTTAGTACTTTGCTCCAGGGAATGAAATTAAACTCATATATGTTCGGGCCATAAACTGTATAATCATTGTATCAAGGATGGAAAATGCATATCTACTTTTCATTGGAAATTACATTGCAAAGTTACTTGGGGAGAGAAAAGACTGGTTCCACTGTTATAAATTTGAAATATGATCAGTATAGTATTTTGCAGTATTCGAAACACTCTACTAGAAGTTGATGCTTAATCCTCATTACATCCTTGTTAGCAAACAGAGTAAATATCTTACTTAGCAATAATAAATAAATAGTATTTACTAAATCCAGCTTCTTGTAACTATTTCTCTTGGGTTCACTTTTCTGAGTATACAAACACAATATAATGCATTTGAGTGTGATTATTATTAGTATCAAACTCTGCAATATTTGGCATATTTAGTAGTGCAGTGACTTCTAAATAGGTTAGGTATGTGTCTACCTGTCATTTTGAAAGCTTTGTTTTATTTATAGAACTGTGGAGAGTTATAGTGTATTTATTATTTAAACCATCTATTAGGATGTAGCAGGTTGTTTTCCGCGGTTCATCAGATGAGCTCTGCAGGCTGGCACAGAGAGGAAAAGGGCCATGCCTCTTCCTCTCCCATCCCAACCCTTTCTAATCAACTGCTTCCTAGGGAGGGTCAGGAGTGAATAGTTCTACTATGATGTAGGCTCCAGTGTAGTTGTACATGTGGAGACCTCATGCTTTCTCCCTGTGCTACACCCATTAGAGGATCTCTTGGAATTTGACCTTCTAATTTTATTTTAAAAGCCACTCCCTGGATGTTTTCATAAATAAGGTCCTAACTTTTTAAAGGTTACTAGTGATTTTTGATGCATCAATTCTGAGGCCTAACATGAAACACTTTAAAGGAACTGGATCTTCAAAGTGCTGATCATCAGCATGGGGCACTGAAACTTACTAGTCAGTTTTCTCCGATGATTATTCTTAACCCCAATAGACTTTCCCTTTTTTTGATGTTATTGTTAATGTTTTAGATTTTATATCAAAAGTTACTCTAAAGAAAGGGAAGTCTAGTAAAAGTATTATTATATTTTTAAAAAGCTAACAGAACGAGGCTATGCTCCTACTTCCTCCTTTCCCTTTTCTGCAGTCAGAGTCCTCTAATAAGAAAATTATCTGCCTTGCCAAGGATTGGTGTCACAAAGAGGAGATCAAGTTTCTTGTAAGAAACAGGCAGTAGAAACAGAAAACCTAGAAAAGAAACAAATACTAGATCTACTAAAGAGGGAACATGCAAGGAATGCATGATACGTAAAGCAGAGCTGTTTGTAAACAGAGGTGCTTCTGAAGGGACATCAACCTTTGTGTAGACTTCCAAAATCATTTCCCCCCTTGTCCCCCTACCCCTAGTCTCTCACCTACCGACCAGTTCAATTTACATTTTAACTGACTGGCTTTCTTGCATACATACTGGCCTCTGGCTGTTTTACCACTCCAAGAATAGTACAGACCATCTACAGATGCTTCCCCAGCTTATTGAAGGATGTTTATGCCCCAAAGCTTGCTAAAAATAATTTTTCCAACTATTTGAGTTGATCTAACAAAAAATATTGGATTTACCCAAAGAACCTTGTTTACCTTAAGAAAGAGGTATTTATCCTTATACTGTTGTAAAACAGAACTGCATCACCAAGGCCATCACTGTAAGAATGCAAATCAGGACAACCTCCCCAAGCCCTGTGCTTAGGGGATCCCTGCAGAGCCAGGAGGAGGGGCTGTGGCTGCCATTTAACCCACCCACCTGCCTGGCAGGCTGGATGGCTCTTTGCTTGGTCTGGCTGGAATTTCTGGCTGTCACCCATCCTGCTGCATCCAGTGTGCCGGGGCTTTCAGTCCCCAGCATAAGTGTAGCTGTGGGACTGGGAGGGGGGGCCCCCACACAGGCCTCTTTACCCTAGGACCTGCACCCTGCTGTGATCATTTTTGTGCCTCAGCTTCATAGCACCCAGGTTGTTCTGCAGCTACAGTAACAGAGTGCAGAATTACATCATGATGATAATAGTAGGTGGGCCTGATTCTTTCCTCATACCTTTGTGAGAATCAGAAGTAGGCCAAAAATGCACTCTTTTTCCTGGGGTTTGTCCATAGATTAGAGAGTGGGGGAATTCAACTGTACAGAATTTCATAACACTCATTAATCTCATGTTAATTCATTAACTGCTGTGCACTAACTCCTCCAACACTTAGGGCTACATATAACCGATGAATTCATAAGTCCCCTAAGATGCCCACTAGAGGTCAGATGTTTAACTCACACAGGACACCTCAAAAAAATACAGTTGCAGCCACTTATAAACCTGCTGAAGGAGAAAGAAGAGGTGCCATATAGATCAGCTAATGGTTAGAGTACTCATTCAGGGCATGGTAAATTGAGGTTCCTTTCTCCCCCAGCCTGCAGATGTGTCTACATCAAATGTCCCATTCCCAGGGAAGGAATAAAGGTAGCAGGAAGGTACTGCTCTCACAGAATAGCCTTTGGCCTGACGATAAAAGCAGTTTCCTGGGAGATGGACTTGAATCCATCATGTGGAAGAGAAAATCAAAACAAGGGCTGTGTACAGACATTTGGGCGGGTTAGTGGTAGTGGATCATGTTAAAAATGACCACTTGTTCTAAATTAAATTGGGATGGAGAGACCGGTTCGGGGGCAAGCAGTCTTCAGGGGGTACCAGGAGTCTTCAGGAAAGATTGGAGGGGCAGGAAGATTGGTGGGGTCAGGGAGGATTTAATGGAATCTGGGAGACTCATGGGGTCTGTGGGGGTGGGAGGCTTCAAGAGTGTGAGAGCTCTCTCCCCCCGCCATGCCCTTCGGACCAGGGGCTATTTTTATCCCACAGATCTCACCCACCTAAGACAAACAACCCCCTCCCATGATCCTACCCCCTGATCCTTTCTGCCATTCCCCCCACCCCCCGCCAACTTACTTCTTTACCTTCTGGCATCAGCAAATGTTGATGAAAACAGTACCAGGAGTGGCTTTCAGTACAGGGGTTTGATGCACTGGAGTGGGGGTAGAGGGTAGGGGGGTCTGGTTGGTCCATGAGGGAGTCTGTGTGGTGGTAGGGGGAAGGGACAGGGGAATTAAAAATAGCCCAGTACCAGGGTAGAAAAAGTGCAACCCTGGGCTGGGGCCAGCAGCTGGGCTTTCACAGCCCTGGAACTGCTCTGGGGACTGTACAGTTCAGTCAGGTCAGTTTTGCTGGATCTGAGCAAAGTTAGACTACCTTGGAGGTACAGTTAACTTAGATTGCGTTGGCCATTTTTAGACCCATCTAACTGTCCTGAACTTATCCATCTAAGTAGTGTAAGGTCCACACCTGGGTTAACTAAGTTAGATGGGGTGGCCATTTTTAATTTAACCTTAACCCTTAACCTCTTCAAATGTCTGTACACAGCCAAAGTCTCCTAGTTCTTGGTGAGAGATCTTAACACAGTCATATATCACATGACATATATTACATAGATTTCATAGATTTCATAGACATTAGGGCTGGAAGGGACCTCGGGAGATCATCGAGTCCAGCCCCCCGCCCAAAGGGCAGGAAGTCAGCTGGGGTCATAGGATCCCAGCAAGATAAGCATCCAATTTACTCTTGAAGGTGTTCAA
>NW_017728950.1:65190730-65198980 GCF_001723895.1 Crocodylus porosus
GAGATGGAGGCCATCTCTTCCCAGCAGCTCGCTGCCTCTCTCGCCAAAGAGCGGGCTGTGGTCATGGAAGCCAAAGCCTTCCCGATAACACCAGCTCCGCAGTCTTTGGTTCACCGCGTGGATCCTCCTCTCCCTCCTCAGCCCATAGCCCTAGACTGGGAGGATTGACGAAAACACCACCACCACCACATGACATGGAATAGTCATATATTATCATAACCTCCTATCCTAATAGAAAAGTATGAATCCTGCTCAGTTCTTCGAAAGAATTTATGGAGTTATCTATCTGAGAGTAAATTTGACAATGGATTGGAAGTGCGTAGAAGTAAATTGCTGCACCCATATTAGAGGCTTACAATTTCTAAATCAAACTTTTTTAAATTGGACTTTTGCCTCTGTAAATTGCAGGATGTTTACTCTTGTGCTGGCTTTTCTAAAAGCTTTCACCGATGTTAGCATTTTATAATTGTTATCCCATGGTTTAATAGAGCTGGCTCATTTCTTTCTTAGATGCTGAGAAGCAGATTGCAGTATTGACTGAAGGAAGACAGTTCACAGTGCTTTCTATTAATAAAAGGTTATAAAATATTTGCAATTCAAGAAGAGGCCTTGTTCTGGGAAATTTTAAGTAAGATTATTCGATGGTTTAAAATTTTCAGAAAACTACATACAACCATGCCTCTTCCAATAGTA
The DNA here is from genome assembly GCF_001723895.1 of Crocodylus porosus. Classification (NCBI taxonomy): domain Eukaryota; kingdom Metazoa; phylum Chordata; order Crocodylia; family Crocodylidae; genus Crocodylus; species Crocodylus porosus. The sequence goes on from NW_017728950.1 coordinate 65,191,424, forward strand.
AAGTTATGAGTTACCAAGACATTTTCAAAAGGCTAAAACACTAATATTTTTAGTTTAGCAAGCCAGTTCCACAACACTATTAGGTGCATCAGTCCTTTAACCCTTTATCAGTTCAAACATTATATAGTACAATTTTTTGCCACCTTAAAAACGTAACTCTTACTGTACATTATTTAAAATAGATAGGAAATCCATGTCCTTGTTCTCCTGACATCCCTTTGTAGATACCTTTTCCAAGAAGCTTACAGCATATAGTTACTCTTTTTAAGCTTCGCACTTAAACCTCACATATTTGCTTCCCATCAAATAATTAAAATAATCCCATCTGCCTAATATGGCCCTTCTACTACTAATAAGCTGTGTCCTATAATTTTCCTGAGCAAACATTTTACTTGTTTTCACAACAGAATACACTAAAACAAGTTTTACCTTCATCCATAGTAAAAAATCTGCAGAGCAACAACAATGGTTCCACACTGATAAAAGTTAAGCCTACTATGTCAGACTGTTGTACTTCTTGCTAGGCTACAGGATACTGTTTCCAGTGGAAAGTAAGAAGGGTTTTTGATGGATATCAGGTTTCTTGTTCAGGCAGGGGTCAGGGCAACTCTAATTCAATTAAGGGCATTTTTTCATAAATGTTTCCCTCTGTAGCTGAAGGGTAGAAATGCCTGGTTTTACTTAGGAGGCTTAGTTTTAATGATCAAGTGAAACTCAGTATGTAGCAAATTTGGCTAAAATTCAGAATTATTAGGGAGGCAGTTTTCTGATATTTTTTATTGGATCAAAATGGAGTTGGGATAAAGTTAAACAAACATTTACATGCAAGACATTCTTCATCAGGTCTCTAATCACAGGGAGCCAGACACAACACAGTGAAACACAGCAGAGAGGAGGAGCTGAGAGAAATTCTCAGGAGTAGTAGATACACTGTTTGAAGAAGAAACGAAGCTGGTTCCTGACCTATCAAAAGGAATGAAGGCCATTCACCTTTCCTGTGTGAAAAGAATGTAAGATTTGGGTGAAATACAATGTGCCATAAAACCAATATCAATGTTTAGTCCTTGGATCTTAATGTTCAGCCAGCTTATGAATTTTGTTCCTAAATTTGCCTTTTAACAGGTGTTAGGTAGGCCTGTGCGAAGTGGCTAGTATTTGTTTTGGATTCGGATTAAGCCAATTTGGAGGACAATGATTTGATTCAGTGATTTGAATCACTGCCCTGAATCAATTTGGCCAAATCTGATTCAGAGAATCAGATGCTAAAGAATCAGCCAAATCTCCAAATCACATAGAACCCACTCTCCTAGCTCTGCCCAGCCCCAGCTCCCAGCTCTTTGAAAAAAAAAGCCCCCACTCACTAGCTACTGCCAGGCAGGGGAGCAATCCCTGGTACTCCCTGATGCCTCCCGCTGCATGGGGAGGTCTGTCATGAGCCTCCCCACCCCATGGCTTCCCTGTCTGCCCCAGCTTCTGTATCTTAAAAAAAAAAAGTTTTGACTCACCAGCTCCTGCCTGGTGAGGGGGGAGGCGATCCCCACTGCCCCCCATTGCCCTCTGCTATGTGGGGGGGGCTCTGTTACAACACCCCAGAAGCCCTGATGGCCACTGCAGCAGCTGGCAAGTCTGGGTTTTTTGTTTTTTGCTATAGGGCCGGGAGCTGGGGCTGGGTGGGGCAGACATGGGGTGGGGGGGAGTGCTGAGATAGATGGTGGGACTCGAGGGGTATTCTGGGGGGGCTGGGGGATCAGGTAGGGGATGGGGCCTGGTAAGGGTGCCCCCATGGTCCCCTCCCCCCTCCTCCAGCCCTCCTCCTTGGCTCCCTACTTACCAGGACCGAGTCCAGGTCCAGCTCCCTGTTGCAGCCAGTGGGGGACTGCCTAAATCTCTGAAGCTCTCTGAATCTTTTCTGAATCAAATTGGAGAGCTTCAAATTGATTTGGACCTTTTAATTGGTCCCCTGATTTGATTCAGATTCAGAGATTTGGCCACTGAATTGGGCCGAATCTCCTCCAAATCAACTCAGCACCTGAAGTTTTGCACAGGCCTAGTGTTAGGTAGATTTCTTTTGAGCACAAGAATAGGTCACATAGAGTGGTTGCTCTGTGAGAAATGTGATCCTGATCATGTGTGCATCTCTGTCCTTTACAATCTGTTCTGAGTAGCCGTACTGCCTTTGAGTGAGAAGCTTAAGAAATGGAGTATCTAACAGGAGAGTTGCCCCCATCTATTAGATGATGTGGATTCTTTCCTACAGCCTTATGTTCCTAAACCCTCATCCTCTGGCTGCAGGATAGGAAATGGAGACATGGATCTTCTTCCGTCAAGGTAGCTGGATCTGATCATAGCCAGACCATCTTCATGAGACATGTAAATCTCTACAGTAAATGTGAAGTTGCTTCCAGTGTCTACACTTACAGCCCTATTGGGCCTTAGGAAATTAATAAAATCTGCAGCAGGTTAGTACTTGTCAATACAATATTATTCTGCTGAAGTTTTTTCATGCACAGCAACACACATGTAGACACTGACAGAGCTGGCTGGGGCACAAAGGTGCTTCATTGCAGGGTTGCCTACTGGCTAGTCCCACACTAAAGCAGGCTAATGCCCCAGGCAGACCCTGTGCAGCCCTGGAGCTCCTGGCCAGCCAGGGGTGCTCCAAAACAGTTCAACATGCTGTGATGTGTAAACATGGTGCGCAGGAGCAATAAACTGTGATGCGGTATGTGCTGGAATTTATTGCTGCCTACTGATATGTACATGTAGATGTGCCCAGAGAATAGGAGGACTAAACAGTATTTGTGTCCACTCTTTGGGTGTACCACGCAAGAGTTGCGTGGGCTGGGGAGGGAGGGAGGAAGTGGGAATGACTACTGTGTGTAAGTGTGAAAAGAAAATCCTAATCTAACCCCAAGGAAGGTAATAATTATGTGTAACCCATCACCTAGGTGTGTGGCTCTCATCCTGCCTAAACAGCAACAGGTAATAGGCAGCAACAACACAAAATAAAAGGATATACTGCAAACTAACAAAAAAGAAGACATTTAAAGTATCAGAGACTGAATTCCAACAATCAGCACAAAATTTAACTCTCAAATCAAACTCAAAATTGCTTTGAGGTTTAGAAGAGTACATTTGCAGTTCTTCATTGCAGTGGAAAGAATGTGAAATAGGATATTCTTGCCACATTTCCAGAGCTGATGAAACCAGGAGGTATTGAAAAAAAAAAATTCATGTGATTTCAGACTCAGATTTCACACAGGCTTACCCAAAATGGGCTTTGCTATTGTTGATGCTTTAGTGTAACAAACTGGTATTATATTTAAATTACGGTATCGCCCTGTATTACTACTATGCTTTGAAGGAAGAACATGAATAGAGGCTTTGTACCTCTTCTGTCTTACCCCTTGTGCTACCGGCAATAGATTAGGGCATACTACAATTTTTTCAATCCCAAAATCATTCACTGGGACCACAGCATAATGGATCTGATAACTGACTATGTTCTTAAAGCACACTATCTTGGAATGGTTCAAACATGAATTCTCCCTTATAGTTATATCATTATCCAGTATCAGGCACCAGAAAAGGCAAGTACCTGTCCTTCCTTAAACAACATTTATGGAGAACTGCCAAGTGTACTGTTCCCATGCATTTGTATCCCCATGCGAGTCAAGAAGAATGACTCAGGATTCCTGTATAGGTGGTGTGGTACTGAGGTCAGCCCTGGTGCCCTAGAGAAATGAAGGTGGAATTTGTCTTAAAGACTATCCTGAAAGAGGAGTGTCTGGAATTAGTGGACGTATACAGCAGATTCATCACCATTTCTTTACAAATTAAAGCCTACTTACAAGTTAGTACACGACTAAAACTTGTATGACTGATTGTGTTAGAACAATGGCTCGTTTCAGGTACATTCCCTTCGCATCTGAATGACAAAGGTTATTAATAAAGACAGACACTGCAACTAATAAAAATATATTTAATTATTTTTTCATAAAAATAAGTTCTTCTTAAAAAATGTGAAATGTGGTGGATCTTTGGTTATGAAAACAACAGTCATCAGGATTTTTTTTCCCCTTTTTCTTTCCTTTGGAAAAGAAAGGGGTAAGGTAGAGGTTGGGGAAATGAAAGAAAGAAAAAGGCAAGCAAAGCACTCCCTTCCAAAAACCAACTAACTGGAGGATTTTTTTTTAATCAAAAACTTGCAAACATTTCCTACATTAGGCATTTCAGGGAAAATGAGAAACAAATACATTATGGCTCCTCCTTGCCCCTAGTTTGGTTTCCAATATTTTCTTGCATACTGCACACCTTCAAATAACCCAGACACCCTGTTTTTGAAAAGCAGAATGTAGGGGAAAAAAGATTTTTCCAGAGTCATGGCCTAGAGCTGGCTTTTTACATGGAGAAGCTGTGTTGCAAAGTGGCTACCTGCTTCTCTCTTAGCCAGCAAGCAGAGAGCAACTGTGAAAGGGTTACCACTGACAGCCATTTTGCATCACAGCATCGTTATACTTCTGTTCTGGCAAAGAAAACCAGCTCCCCATATAAGACACACACCCCAGTTTGGAAGGGCTGATATTTAGGAGAAAAATGTATATGTGATCTGCAAGTAAATATGGTAATAAAATCTAAAAACATCAAAGCATAGATATCACATGATAGAAAATCACCATGAACAGATTTAGAGAAACAGTGAGCAAAATAAAGAAGTATTTGAACCAGTGTTTCTATTGTTATTATTTCACTAACAACCAAGGGCCAAATTAGGAACCAAGATTCTACTATGGTAAGTACTATATAAACATACAGTGGTGTATTCTAGTACCCTAAAACCACTTCTTCTGGCATAGTGTTGTCCTACTCTTACTAGTCCTTATCTTTTGAACAATACTTATCATTGCCACTTAAAATAATGTCATTAATAATCAGTTATAGGTATATCTTAAAAAGTTAATGCCCTGCGATTGGATGTTGTTTTGTCGACTGGGGTGCATCCACTGGGGTGCAACTGTGAGGTATGTGGCACCGCAAACACATCTGCAGTGCCACATATGGAATAGTCAGGTGTTCTCTGCATTGCAAGGGTGCACTGCCCATGCATGCACTGCTCTGTTGGGTTTTTTTTCTGTAGGTTTTTTTGATCCACAGGGAAAAAAAACCCCAACAAACTGGAGCAGTGCATGCACAGGCAGTGTACACCACTGAAAAATAGAGCCAGGCCACCTGAAGCTATGCTGCAGCTGCCAGCTAGGCTCTGCCCAACAGGATTACTGCTGCTGCAGCCTGGGGAGGCCCCCAAGACCCCAGGTAAGTCTGCTGGGGCCAGCACAGTGCTGGCCCAGGCCTCCCTTATTGCCCTTGGAGTAACCTGCCACATACTAAAGCGCTTGCAGCATGCGGTTTCCCCGGGAACAATTAGCTGTGGCCCAAGGCATGCTGCTGCTACTTGTCCCTAGGGAACCAAATATCCATGCTCATCAGATGCAGCCTTGGTGTCTTTTGTCATTAACAACATACTTTGTTCTTAATCAGACAATGTAAGCATCAGGCTTTAGAGCCTTGTTTTCCTCTTTATATAGTCTGTATCATAGTGACTATATTAAAAAGAAATACTCCTATCAGTTAATAACAGCTGCTATGTTAAGCAGTCTGAAAGGGTTGGTTTAGTACAAAGATGGGTCAGATATGAAATATCACATCCAAACTTCTTTCCTTTGCAGAAGTTCAGAGGCAAATCAAGATCTGAATTACATGCTTTAGTGAAACTTGATAACAAACAAATTGCAACAAATATGAAAATTCAAGGTATGTTTGTCTCTTCCAAATGTAAACACACTCTAGCCCTTTAAAATGTCTCATAAATAATTCAGGCTTGTGTTCTCTGTAATGCTTTCTTTCAAGGAATAATGTCCTTCAGCTGTTTCAGGCTGGAATAAGATTTAGAATATGAAAACATGAGATTTCTATTATTAGTTGGCAGCACAATAAACAAATGCTTTTCATCATATGAATCAAGATGCCTGGAAAACTAATCCTGATGCAAAATATGTTTCTGAGAAGCTGCAAAGATCTGATATCTCACATTTGAAATAAGGAGAAAACACTTAAAAATTAAGGTGGAGGTGGGTTGAAAAATATAGTAGCTGTATTTATAGACTCTGCCATCTACCTTTTAAAACTGTTTGCTGTTTTCTTGCAGTTTGGGAATTGGTTTATTTCAGTTTATTTCTATTTGTGGTTACACAAATCAAAGGAGGATTAGTGTAACCACCCTCCTTTCCTAGAGGCTTCCTATGCAGTCCAAATTCTTACTACTAGATTTATTTGATGTAGCAGTTGGGATGTAGCACATGAGTCTATCTGGAAGGCAGCCTATCAAGCCAGAAAGCCTTGTAAAATCTTTTCAGAATCTGCATACCTGGGATGAAATCCTGGTTCCATCAAAGTCAGACAAAACTTACAATAACTTAAATTAGGCCAGGATTTTACTTCTTGTTTCTTGCATGATACTGAGGTGTTAATCACAGCATCATTCAACACAAGGCTAAAATCACCAGTGTCCATCACAACACGAACATGGTTATTGACTTGAGTATGTGGCATTGCACTAGCATTGTGTCTGATGCTGAAAGGTCAAGCTGTACCTTACCGTGAGATTCAGAAAATACTGCCCCAAGTGACTGCAGTGCCATGCCTGGCTTGCATCCAATTTAGAACCTTCCATGTTTTTCATGGCAGGTCAAAACCAGGGAGCTTTATTACTGGGTCAAAAATTAAATGTTTATTCTGAATGGTGGTTTTCTTCCACGCTTTTCTCCAAGCTGCTGCATTATCATGTCCTACAAGGGCTTGTACATATGTCCACAAATGTTTCCAGGAGACCAAACAGTTTGCTTGGAGGTTCTTTAAATCCCTATGGATGGGGAGGTATGTGTTGTCATTCATGCGGACAACGTCTCTGTATTTAGCTTTGCCATGGCAAATGTCCGGACGAGCAATATTAGCCAGCACCAGTAACCACTGAATTGATTTAGATTTCAGGGTTCTGGTGATAGCATGCATTGAAGAATTTAACTGGACAGCCACACATTTGGTATGAGTTCTAGCAACCCAGACAGGTGAACATGACTTGGCCATTGAGGAGAGCAGTGCCATAGCAGAGGTGCAAAGTGTATCTGCAGTGGCACCACAGCTTGTTCCAGCACGTTTTTGCATCATGTTCACCTGACTTTTAATCTTGCCAGCTATTTTCTGAAGATGATTACAAAAAATTAAGGTTGAGTGTCACACCTAGGACAGAGTTGGATCATGCCCTGACAATCTGCACCCAAGGGTTCTCAAGGAGCTGGTGAGCATCATAGCCCAGCCCCTGGCACGGATCTTTGAAAACTCCTGGCGCTCTGGTGTAGTGCCCGAAGACTGGAAGAAGGCCAATGTGGTGCCGATCTTCAAGAACGGGAGGAGAGTGGATCCGGCTAACTACAGGTCCATTAGCCTGACTTCTATCCTGGGGAAGATCTTAGAAAAGTTTATTAAGGAGGCCATCCTTGA
>NW_017728950.1:65199891-65246836 GCF_001723895.1 Crocodylus porosus
AACACCTTCAAGAGTAAATTGGATGCTTATCTTGCTGGGATCCTATGACCCCAGCTGACTTCCTGCCCTTTGGGCAGGGGGTTGGACTCGATGATCTCCCGAGGTCCCTTCCATCCCTGATGTCTATGAAATCTATGAAATCTATGTTGTAATTTTTCTTGGCCAAAAAAGTGATGTTGAAATGAACATGTGCTATGTGGTTACTGAGGTGAAATTCTGAGATAATGGACTTAACTGGGTTTGGTGGAATATGACAGCTTGGTCATGGCCCACCCTGCTATGTAGAAATCCAAAACAGGAAAATCCACAACTAATGTCATCATAAAGGCAACTGAACACCCAACGGCCTCCTGGCTGATGGAGCAACAACCATAGCAATGGGTTTAAATTGTGGCAGAGCTGAATTAGATTATTTATCCAGGAAAAAAAATAACAGCAACCAGAAAGTCCCCTGCTTTACTATTAGAACAGTTAAGCAGTAGAATAGATTACACACAAAAGTTGTACAATCTGCTTGCAAGGCTTGGATATAGAATGACTGTAGCCAAAGTCTTACCTTCAATGGACTAGTCAGTATAGTAGTTGTATTTTGCTGCTAAAGCCAACACCCAAATACTACCTCCTCTAGAACAAAAAGGAGGCAAGGAGGAGATTATATATCAGAAATACCTCTCAGAGATACATTGCCTGCCTACCCTGCTATTAAGCTGGTGAATGGAAGGAAGAACACAGATTTCAGTGAGGAATTTGGAGAAGGTTGGAAGTCAAGCTTTGTATATATGACTTGAATGCTAGCTAAACTGTAGTTAATACAAACATTTCTTATATATTTCTTTGTGTCTGTGTGTATTTCAAATAACTTCTTAATAAAAAACGTTTTTATTTTGGAAACATGAGACCTTGTCAGTTTTACACAGCACATTTCATATGAAACATATACTGCCTCTTGCTCAAGGTTGTGTCTAAAGGCACATTCTAGTACTAGAACTATGTAATAGGGAATTGCCCTAATGTGAAGTTCTTCATTTTCTCCTCTATAATGTTACGTGGTGTTAAACTTATGTACTGTTCTCATGTTGAGGTTAAGCAATTAGAGTGGTTCGCTAAGGATGACAACCATGTTTTGTCTGTTGCTGTTTTTGTTATTTTGTGTGAAAATCTATTTAATACTATCCTATACTCTGTGACCTTCATGGTCGTGCCCAGATGAGTGTGCACATGCAGTTTGCAGGCACTGCAAACTGCACATGGTGCATGTGCAACCATGTACTGTGCTGGAAATTTGCAGCACTATGTCAAAACTTGATACCAGGAACTCCTGGTGTAAAAAAACAAATTGCGGAAAAAAAACCTCAACATGGTGCACACTCCAGGACCATGAACAACTAGAGGCTGGGTCATCCAAGAACATGCTTTGGTTTCCAGCCAGAGTGTCTTCCCTCCTCCAGATCTGCCCCAGCTCCTCCAGCACACTGGGAGAAGTGGGGAATGGGCATTTTGCCTGAATCAGAGCATGTTGCCCCACACCACAGTGCATGTGCCAGGGTGTGTGCAACAGCAATAAGTAGTGGCACAAATTTGTGTCACTGCTCTTTGTGACACTGCAAGTGCATGTCCCTACATTTGGGAATGTGGCCCACTACTCCAAGTACGGAGCTAATCTTATTTAAAGGTAGCCAAAACTTTTGTTTATAAACCGCTCCCACGACTACTTTTGTTGTCTGTTAATTAATGTAGCTAATTAGATTCCATTTTGATTTTTAAAAACTGAAAAAAATGTGTATTTGGTATATTCCTAAACTACATTCTTTTGTATTAATGTATTAAGCTGGGAAGACAATAGACCCAGAAACTCTGTGTACACTGCTGACATTTTCTGATTAATGAAACAATGGAGAAGCATTTACTATGGGACCATAGAAATGGGAACTAGTGGACTGTGAGTATTTGGCAAGGCACGCCCAGGCATTTTATCAAGGCTGTTAGGTTTCTTCTGCTTTTTTAACATTTTGAGTACTTTTCCACTTTTCCTCAGAGCAGTAGCGCTTTACTATATCTCTAGATGCCTGGTATTCCTACTTTCAGGAATTGCTGAAGTAGAAGCAAAATGACATTTTGCTAAGTCTTTTTCAGTAGCTGTTTCCAATTACTATGTGTATATGTGTGTAGTGTGTGCGTGGGCATGTGGGTGCAGCTATCTGAGTCATCCACTTCCTGAAACTAGCAGTGAGTCACCATCATAGTATTTTGCTTTACAGTACAGACAACTTGCAGTAATTTGTCTTGCCTTGTAGCTTAATTGCTAATTAGTGGTTTCATTGTTCTTTTCCATGAACACTTTATGAGGTACACAAAAATGAATATGCTAGGAATAATTATTCATAGTTAACCATGTGGAAAATCAGACATTATTGTCTTGCTGTAAGTTATAGAGAAAAAACAAAATCCCCAACTTGTAATTTTTACCTTTATCTAATAAACAAATTGCATATATCAATCACTGATGGTACTGATATTCAGATATAACGTACAATTTAACATGCAGCAGATAAACTTGCACATACCTCCTTTGAACTTGAAAAGGAATAGTAATACCAAGGGTAAAGTTCTGTTTGCATGTAAAAGATTGAGTACTAGAGTCAGGGTAGCTACTAGAGTCTAGTACTAGAGTACTAGAATCAGGATATGTAACTGGAATTTCCCTGAGTCATTCTGCCCAGACAGCGTAGATCAAGGAAGGATGCCTTGGGAATTTTGGAGAAGGAATGGATAAAAGTGTGTCCAGTACTACTTCCAAAAGAGCACTGTGTGCTCCCATTGGTGCTTGTTACTCCTGAAAATGGGAAGAGGCTCAATATCATATTAATATTAATGGGAGCATATACACAAAATGTAGTACTGTGCGTTAATGTAGTTTACTGTAAGCAAGTGTGCCTACACATGTGTGCACTTAATATGCAGTAAAAAAACCTTAATCCCACTTAATTTTGCTACTTGCAAATACAAGTCACAAATTTAAGCAGGATTAGTTAATGTGTAGTAACATACATGTAAATATGACCTGGGAGCAACTAGAGGACTCGAGACCAGCCCTACGGCTGCAGGCTAGGAGCCTCTCCTGGCTCAGGACTAGGCTGCCTCTATGGCAGCCCCTGTCTGGAGGCTATAAAAGCCTGCAGATATTTTGAGCCCTGGGGCACACTCACCAGGGATCCTGAGCATACTGCAGGCCCTGTGTGCCCCTCTGAGCAACCCTTGGGCTACCCATGTCTGCCTGCCAGCACCCAAGTGCTGCTGCTTGGTACTGCACTGCTGTACAGCTGCAATGTGCTGAAGGGTGCTTCAAGTTGCTGCTACCTCCGGCCAGGCCTGTCAGCTTCCCAGGGCTGCCTGCAGGCAACTTGCAGGAAGTAGGGCCCCACCTGGGGCATTGCCTCTGCTATATAGCTGTAGGTCACTTGCCATGCCCACCTGCTGGGTGCTGCAGGCAGCTGCCCAGGATTGATGACACAGCCATACGGGGGCCCAGAGAGCCAGTGCAGGACCCAGCATGACATTCTTGCCCTAGCCCAGGCCTGTGACCACACACATCTGAACACCTGCCTCCTCCACCTGGGACCCCAACTGCTGTGTGATCTCAGGGCACTATGGGGTGGGGCAGAAATGCTGTGTCAGTTTGAGTGGAGTGGGTGCTCCAATATTCACATTTATGAGGCTCTGTTAGTCCAGATGCAAGAAAATGGGCACAACCAGTTAGAGCAGCAGTGCTGCAAAAAGGTCAAGGCCTCATGGACACAGTGGGTCACCATGACTGACCACAATTGTAGGTCTGGCTGTACTCATATTCAGCAACTGACAGACACTCTTGAGCCCCAGGACCTAGGTCTCAGCTGTGCTATCTTTAGCAGCATGGATGGCCTGCCTGAGCCCCCACCCCAGCCTAGCACCTCCAGTAACACATCATCAGAGGAGGGACTCTCAGGCATGTAGTGCCCTGTCCCACCCAGCTCCCTGGCTGCAGTTTCCACCAGCAGCTCAGAGAGCCCCGCTCAAGTGCTCAGATCCTGCCTCACCCAATACACAAGCCCAGGGCCAGACATGAGAGACAGCCAGCCATGACACCAGTGACTGCCAGCAGCACTAGTTCCTCCCCAAGAAATCCCTGGCCAGTCACCTAAATAGCATGCCCTGTGAGCTGAAGGCACCGGGTGCAGCTGCATGCCATTGCTGACAGGAAGGACTGTACCAAGCCACCAGCTTCACCAGCCATGGACATGTGCCCAGCTCCACAGTGAGGGTCTTTTCCACCCCAGCCCTGCCCCCGCTCCCTGCCTGGCCCACCCACACTCCCAAGGCCCTAGTTTCCCCCACACAGCACACAAAGAAATGGGAGACAGTGCTAAACTTTACTGAGCAGCCTGTGCCCCTACAGCTAAGTGGGTATGGACCTCTCACAAGCCAAGGAATGCATCAGTGGCATTGGTGATATTGTCTTCAGCAGTGGGGGGGCAGTGACATGTTTTGAAGCCACTGGTAGCCCTCCAGGTGGCAGAAGGGGTTGCAGGGTAGCCCAAGCTTGCCCTCTGCATTGTTGTAGGTCATGGTCCCATACAAGGAGTGCAGGTGCACCCAAAGCATCATGTGGATCATCAGTAGCACAGCATACTGGGTCAGGTACCCTCAGCCCATGCAAACAGCTCATTGTGCACCTCCCAGGGCAAATGCAGCAGGGGAATGCTTGGGATGCAGCAGCGGTGTGGCTTGGAGTTGACCCTGGGGTGCCTCTCCGGAGAAGTCCCCTTCAGGGAGTGTGGGGGTATGACCAGCTCCTCATCCCAGTTGTCCAGGAGCCTCATGACCCACAAGTCCAAGCCCACAAGTGCTGGGCAGCAGTGAATCAGAGCAGTTGGCCTGCAGGGAGATAGGGGGCAGTGTGGTCTGGAGCAACGGCAGCAGGTGCTGCCAGCAGCCTGGCCTGTCACATCCTGGGAACAGGTTGGGGGAGGCAGGCCACCTGCTGCCAGAACTCAGCAGCCCACTGGCCTCTGGGTAGCATGGGGGTGTGGGGCCCATGCTACCTGGGCCTTCCCACCTGGCTTACCATGGTCCCTGGTCACCCATGCACATCTGACCCCTGATCTGTGGCCAGGCAGTGCATGGCCCCTGATATAGAGCATCTTATCTCTGAAATCACAAAAAGGTAGCTCATAAGAAGGGAAAACTTGAAGAAATAACTAGGGAAGACTATAAAAGCATTACTCAGGCATGCAGGGATGAAGTCAGGAAGGCCAAAGTGCAATTGGAGTAGCAGATGGCAAAGAATGTGAAGGATAAGAAGGGTTTCTACAAGTATGTCGGTAGCAAGAGGAGGATCTGGGAAAGTGTGGATCCCTTATTGAATGCGGGAGGCAAACTTGTGACAGAGAATGCAGAAAAGGCTGAAATGTTCAATGCCTTTTTTGTCTCTGTCTTCACACAGTTTGGAGAAGAGGTAAGCAGCCCTCAGTAGCACAAAAACACTTACACCAGAGTAGCTTAAACCAGCATAAATTTAGGCTGGAATAAATGAATTTGTAGACGTGACCAATGAATACTACTGTACAGCTTTTATGATTCAGTTAGTTGACATATACTGTGCACCAGCCTCTTCCAACCTACCAGCCCCACCCCCTGGACTTACTTGCCTTTTGCTCCCCATACTTCCTTTGGTTAGTAACTAGTGCTTGCATGCAAAGATCCTGATTCAGGTTTAGTCATATTAAACCACTAGTTCTCAAACATTTTAGACTTGTTCATCCTTTCATTTGACCCGAAGCACCTCTCCATAACTTTTCTTGCATGAGCAGCAGCCCATTTAAAAAATGAATTCATTTATTACAGTGCCTACCTCCTTGCAAAAGAGCCAAAAAGTGGGTACCTGCTTATCTCTTCATACCTTGCGGCACCCATCAAAAGATCTCATAGCACCATTGTTAAAAATCATTGGCTTAACCCAAGTCACCTAAACCCTAGGTACTACAAAAACCTGTCTACACTCTGAAACTTCTTCTTTATAACCTTCCTTGCAATGTTGTCAGAATTTCCTTCTACACATAGTGTTTTTGTATTTGGATACAAATCAGTAGCCACTGGTACAATATTTCAGTGCCCTCATAAAAAAAGATCAAATTGCACCTAACTTAAGGGGACCCAAGTCCTGACAGCAATCACAAAACCCTACTTAAACTTTACAAGAAAGATTGTAACATTTAGCCACAGCCCGTCATTGAGACTGATAGGAAAATAGCTTTGCTTCAGCAGAAGCGCCTTTTGTTCACCATGGAAAAGAAAGCTATAATATTCCTTTAAACCTATTACTAATTTACCACCACTTCATGTATTCTTGTTGAGCAAGTTGGTACCCTGAGGAGGAGCTTGGAAACAATCTCTTCACTCTCAAGGGCGTTGTGGTTGTGAGTATTTTTGATGGGAAGAGCCAAGTTACATGTTAAACAGTGAGCCACATATATGGTGAGCCGTGTTAGTGCTAGCTTGAGTTTGAAGCAGTCACATGTTCAGGCCAGCAGGGGCCTGAAGGACTGAAATGTAAGAATCCCTTTCCTTCCCATTCTGGGCTTTTCCTCGGCCCCTGGGACTCCCTTGGTTCACCCCCCCACCACCACTGAGTCTCCACTGCTTCCTTCTTGGAGTTACTCCTCCCCCCTCCCCCTGGTTACTTCTGGCTGACTATGCTGTCCGTCTCAGGGGAGCAAGAACAGTTAACCTGCCTGCCAAGCTATCCCAGCTGCTCTTCCATGGGCTGAGCCCACCCAGGGAGCAGCAGAGGTATCCGGGCAGGTAAATTCACCCTTCCCTATCAGCCCCCTGGAGACAGACAACATGAGTAGCCACAAGCAAACAGAGGTGATAGGGGTGCAGTGAGCAGGTGTTGGGGGGGGGTGCATGTGCGTGGGGGGGGGGGCAATCTGTACCAGCAGAAGAAGGGGGGCAGTTGTGGTATTTACAGTAATGTGCAACCTTAGTGTGACAGGAGCTGAGTAATAGGCATCAGAGATAATCCGACCCTAGAGTGGAGTAGCTTTGAGCTGCATAACTAGTGCTTAAAATTAGTTTCAGGCATTAATGTGCAGACAATCTGGGTGTTAAGAGCTCTGGAAGCTGCCCAAAATTAATGAGTAACAAGACCCTAAATCAGGCCACCTTAAGCTGGTGAGTGGCTCAGTACTCCCTTCCCTGAAGGGATGCATATGAAGATACCTTGCACACTAATGTGTAGCATAGAATTATATAAGATAGCTCTAAACAGACTATGGAAGAAGACCACCCATAGTAGTGGAGAATGCTTGTGAAGGAGCTCCATGAAGACCTCCATGTGTAGCTAGGCTATATTTAATACCTGAGTTAGCTCAGATATTGTGCCAGTGCACCAGGTGCAACATACTTGGGGTTCAGCAGAGGAAGCAAAGTTAATAGCTGTTTAATCTCCAGCTTCTTAAGATTTCTCACTCTTCTCCCATCCTTGCTTTTAAGCTATACAACCAAGTGGATCAAACAGTGAAGACATTAACACATAGCATAATTTTTAACTCACTAGTTTTAACTTTATTGCCTTAAGAAGACTTCTGTTAGTTTACACCAGCTGAGGATCTGACCCCAGAAATGTAAAAAATTGCAGTATCAAACTATTTATAGTTAGTCTTCCCTTTCTTCTGAAATCTGCTTTTGGTTTATTTCAGTGAGCAGTTTTGCAATGCATTTTTGCATGTGTATGTATGCTTTGGAAGGGACCCATATTTAGCTTTCAGACTATGAACAGCCAATCACTAAAGTTGTAGAAATACTCTGGTTACTAGGTGTGGTCTCTCAGATGGCTTTATAAAATCACAAGCCTGAGGCTTTGCTCTTCCAGTCCATAGCTTCCAGAGAAGTAAACTTTGAGCTGTGTGAGACAAAAAAGGTATGTTTTCAATTCTTCGTGGGGTTCAGTTTGATTTAGCAAACTTTAGCAAGGATATGCTACATTTACCAAGTGACTCCGGGCAGTTTTCTGCAGATTGCTTTTGTTGGCACAGGCAGAGATGAGCATGGTCAGCATAGTAATTCATTTTTTAGTTTTAAAGTACTAAATTTAAATGTAGGGGCTGGAAATGTCACCAGTGTTGTTTCTTACTTGATCTTCATAAGAAATCTTGAATTGTTTTTAAGAACTGAAGGACAAGTTTGCTTGGAATGTGTTGGTTTCCTTTTCTATTGGTTACTGTGGAGAACTATTTTATAGCTAGACTACAAGGCACAAAGGAACAAATATGCCTTATATGGAAACTTTTTTTTTTAACTGCTCCAACTATGATACCAGTTAACTGCTTAAATACACTAGCAGAGCACTCATTGTCCTACACTCTGGCTTAAGTGAAAGCAAGATATCACATATAAAGAAATGTCTAAGAAAATAATGTCTTTTTTTTTATATGTATGTAGCTATATGAGTAAGAATAAGTCAGTGGAGGAGCTGCGTTTTGATCCACTCAGGATTTCCGTTTTTGTTGTTGTTGCTGCTAAGGGTGGGGCTGTTTCAACCAGATCTGTTCTTTTGTATCCAGAGAACAGGTTTTTCAAGGTCTTAATGTATTCTTAATGTAAAACAAATGCAGTGGTTCTTGGATACTTACAGGAGTATGCAGGCAGTGTATCTGCTCTTATGTCCAGTCTAATAACATTAACTTCTTGTAAGACCGGGTGACTGTATCCACACAATATCAAATGCACGATAGATGGAAAATGTCCTTTGGAAGAAAAATGGTATGGAAAGGTATAGCTTGATTTTAGTCCCAGGGTAGAGTGAAACCTGTATAGCTTTACTGAAGTAAAGTGGGAGTCATGCCTGTAAAAATAAATTGAGACTAAATATCCTTTTTTGGTTCCCCCCAAAAGATAATAAGTGGTATCTAACTGTAATTTCCTATTACTGCAAATACAGATGGCTGATATTTTTATGGCGACACACATTTTCCAGGCAGACATGTTAATGCCACAGACATGTTTTTTGAAAAAACAAAATGAATCACTTCAGTAACCCTTACTGTAATGGAAAGTTTTGACTTTTCATTTTGCATTTCTTTCCACCTTATACTACAAACTAATAATAAAAGTATTTACAAAATGAGAAAAACTAAATCAGAAATAAAGATTTATTTTTTTTTTAGGAAACTTTGAAAGAGAGTGTTTTGTTCCAATTCACAATTAAAACAGATTTTAAAATTGTAAGGTTTTCCACCGAAGAGGAGCTCCAACTCCTAAGCTACCTCCTCTTAATGTGGGCTGTAAAGAAATTCAGGCATGCATAGTGGAATGAATTATGAACAAAATCCTGATAAATTAACCAGATCACTTTTTAAGTACCCTGTCTAGTGAAATGGGAATAAATGTTACTGTTTTCCCCTAGCATAACTGCAGCTTGGCCACCTTTTCTCCCTTACTGTTAAGGCCATTTGTTATTACCTCCCACCCAGAGTCAGGGACTAGAGGGACTATTTGAAGGAGGTGCTACACCGTTCTGATTCCTGGGTTGCTTTATGACTCCCTCCATAGTTCAAATCCTCTCACTGCAATAGCTCTCTCACCCATCGCCTCTGCTAACTTTAGCCTCTTGCTATCAAGAAGGACCTCATGAACCCTTGGGACCCAAGAAGGACCTTTAATCTTTAGGAAGTCTATTATTGTCCTCAAAAAAACTTTAAAGACTTCACTGTCAGTTCTGGTAAACTGTCATTTTGCTACAATCAACAGTTGGTTTAAAATGAGTGAAAAAGAACAAAGTCTATATGGTGAAATGCTTACCTTTCTGAGCTTATAGAATAAATGAAAACACAATCGGAATAAGGTCTCTGACTCTTCCCAAATGCAATTATCATCTTTGGTATTTTAGAGTTAAAACTTCTATACTTGTACTAGGAGAAAATGGATGGATTTAATTGCCAAAGTGTCCTTGTACTAAAAGAAAATAAGGAGGCAGATCCCCTTCAATCTTTTAAAGGAGAGAATGGATCATTAATGGGCAGGTGCAGGCTACCTGAAATCATTGGTATTATTGGCCCAGCCTCAGGATAAATGAGAGCACCTTTGGATCTTACAGCAATTTGATATAGTTCTCTAAGGACCTTCTGCCAACTGAGAATTTGTGAAACTCTGCCTCCTTCCACCTACTGACTATTTTCAGGACAGAGTTTCCCAACCTTTTCCATCCCACGGTTCACTTAAATTTTAAAACATTGCAGCATACCACCTGCTCCCTCTGCCTCCAACAGATAATATGGCCCCTGCTGCTACCCACTGCCCCGTGCTGCCACAGCTGCACAGAGCAGGGCGGGGCGGGGGCGAGGAGGTGAGGGGTGGTGCATGGCACTGGCTGGAGCCACTCCACACGGGGAGCTATGTCTCCCCTCCCAGAGCATTACAGACAGACAGGCACACAGACAGATGAACTAAGCCCTTTTTATATATAGAAAATTTCATTTATTATTTTGTGTGACTTTTCTAAAATTCCATGGCACACCTGTTCATGTTTGATGGTACACCAGTGTGCCATGGCACACCGGTTGGGAAACACTGCCCTAAGACAGGGTGCCTGCAGTGGGAGGAGGGAGAGTGATTGGCAACAGAACCTTTTCCTACAGCTTTACTCTGGCTAAAAGTGGTAACTGTGGGATTTCTCATCTGGGGCACCCTAGGCCAGACACCAGTCAATTTGATTTATGAACTTTTACATGTAAATAAGAACTTGGTTATACCTATGCCTATTTAATGAAAAGTACAGTAGACATTATTAGTCATACCTAGGAGCACAGACAGTATCTATCTTTTTTTACCACACTCATATTCCAGCTGAAGGAATCACTATAGTATTAGATAATGTATTAAGGTACTGAGTAAGAGTACAGCCCTTAATTAATAGGGGTGTGAGAAGTGGGCCATATTTGATTGGATTCAGATTTGGCCTGACTCATTGATTTGGATCACTGTCCTGATTTCATTCAGCTAAATCTGAATCTGAAGATTCAATGCTTATTCGGAGAATCAGTGATTCAGCCATAGTCACAGCTTTAAATGTTTTTTCTACATACACAGGAATGCAAAGACAAAATTTGACTCATATTTTAGAGATCACGCTAAAGCTGTAAGCTACTGACAAAAGAGACGACATTCCAAATGCATGGCCAATGCACTCCTTTTCTTCACTTTGTTATAAAAATGCCTGACATTGTAACTTCAAGAATTTTCTCTAGAAATATGAGAGATAATGCAGTGTCTGCAAAATCAATTTGGGAGAGGGAAGGAGGGGATGATTTATTTTTCCACCATCTGATCAGTTCAACATTAATCTGCTTCTCTTTGAGCTGCTGCATTGTCTAATGAAATTACTGCCATTTTCAGCTGTGAGCTGGATCCCCTGACTGGATCGCTTTTCTCATTATGTGCTCACATGTCAAAATCCTACACTGCCCTTGCCATCGACCTTAGCATTATACATAAGTACTGTAATGACACAAATGTGATCTGAGTGGTAAGGATTCTGGCAAAAGAGTAAAGAACCTAGAGTTTCCAGCAAATTGTTTTTCTAACATGAGTTTGGGGAATGCTTTGCTCAGATACTGATTACATAAGTTACATCAGGATATGGTCAGATCCTTTATTTGTTAGTAATATTTTGAGCTTAGAGGATGGGATGTAGCAGCAACATCCATCAACACCCATTTTTAATATAGCAGTATTTCAAGTGCTGTCTTTTTGTGGTGGCATCACACATTGCTCTTTGAACCTAAGCAAATCCTGAAATGGCCATTTGTCTCCATTTACCTTAAGTAGGACTGGATCAAGCCCTTTTAATGAATCCCCCACAGACACCTTAGTAAGTATGGTAGGGTAAGCATGAAGCTTCAGTGCTTTGCTCTACATCTTGTCTTTTGGGGAAGGTGTGAAACAGCAACATTAATTTTACTTTGTGTTTTCCCTGTGGCTTAATATCTCTATAGCCTGCTTATTTGGGCTCCTTTTACTAAACTTAAACTATTTATAGTGGAAAGTACTCTTTTCACTGAGGTTTTTATGGTGCTACACAATTAAAATGAGATAACAACAAGTATATTCACACACAATATATTAGTGTAAAGCAGAATTTTTACATACTGCAAGCTGAACAACCATTGTGAATGGAAAGTATAATCACTGCCCATGCATTCTGGCTGAATACATTTTTTTCCGTTGTGAAGAAGAACAGAGCATATCATTTCTTTTTTCCTTTTTCTACCATGGATAGTACTTAGCAAAAACTGGAAGATAAGGATAAGAAGGGGCGTGATTAAAGTAATCAAAATAAATAGCATAGATAAGATAGTTTGGGTGCTTCTATTAATCTATCTTACAATACAAGATCAAGACATAGTCAATAAAATTAAAAACAGCAAATTCAAACTGTGAAAAAGAAGACAGTTTTTACACACACTGCACTCAAAAGATTTTATACATTCATGTGGATAAAATTAATATTCAGAATTAATACAATAACTATTGAAAAAATACAAACTTCCCAGCCTTAGGGCCAATGCCCATCTCTTAAGTATAGTGTCTTGTATCTTTGAAGGTTTTGTTACTATACATGCTTTAAAGATGTGGCTACTGTATATGCTTAGAAGCAGGATCCTGAAGTGGACAAATCATTGGTCTGATTCAGCATGACAACTATGTTGTTACCAACCTTATGTATTTACATAAATTTTGTGTGTGAGCAATTGCTGAGTACAGTACCGTTATTACATACCCCTAACATTGTTACTGTAGACTGTAACCTTTGCGGCCTAAACCTCAAAATGTTACTTGCAGAACTTCCAACTAAAAACAGTAAGATGGTAACTACTTTGGGTGGTCCACTTGTGTGCGAAGTCCTTTGGGATTAAATGGGCACATCTACACATTCATTAATGCTCCCTAATTAGTACATATTTAGTTCTGTGAATAGTAAACATCTCATGTAGAGACATCCAATGAGTGTTACATTTATCTCTTTCTTTCCTGCAGAAACTTGGATCAAGATGTCTTTTGTATCAGAATTTCTGAAGCAGTCCTGGTTCATGGAAAATCAAGAGCAGGACTGCATTGTAAGTACTTTAACCCTCCAGAGCACAAAGTTTATTTGCAAGTGACTTTGGAAGTACAATTAATATTAGCATTATCAGAAAGTAGAAATTAGTGACAGTGATCTATAAGGCTTTGTTTTATTTGTTCAAGGAGGGAGGTCAATAACAAAGTTCCTCTGAAAGCAGAATTTCATCCAAGATACTTCTAGCATATAAACTTAAGCTAGCAAATTCAGTATCAGATAACTCTACAACATTGTTATCCACTACCTATTTGGCAAGCCATTTCAGTTAGTGTAACAAAGTGTCACTCTCTAACACCGGTCATTAATATTAGAAGAAGCTAAGCTAAAATGAGTCAGTCTGACACATAAGGAAATGTGGATATCTAAAACTAGAGGATACATGAATCTAGATCAGAGTGCTGTAAAACAAAGGATGAGAAGCCACAAATCTTAGTTTGTAATGAGAAAGAAGAAAAGATGTAATCCATATATATGTTTTCATTCTTAAACTACAAATGTTTTATCATCTGGAGTAGAACTGTTTAAGGTAGAAAGAGTCTCTGAATATCATATATGGACTATCAGAGAGAAGTACTAAAAATCAATTTAATAGATTTATACAGACATATTTCTTTCTTTGAAGGAAAGAATATGCTGCAGTCTCTCCAATGTTTCAGTGGTGAACATAATACTAGTATCACTGAAGAAACAAACTTTAGTAGGGATGGAGATAGCACAAACTCAAATACAGAGCACAGGATCCACACTGCTGGCTGAACTATGGTTGGTCAAGGACCAGATAGGTGGGCTTATTTTTGCTATTCTCCAGTTTTGTGTGCTGTCCAAGCAGCAGCATTTTGTCTACAATCCCTTTTCCTTAATACAACACCTTCTTTCCACCACCAGCAGCCAGAATTATTTTCATGACCAGTTGCAACAGCTGAAGGAATTTTTCATGGCAGCCAGAGGGTGCACCTGAGCAACTGTGTAACTAGGGGTGGATGTGTGGGGCATCAGCCTCAAGCACCAGCTTATAGAGGTGCCAGAATGGTGGCTCCCCAATAAATCCAAGTCATGGTAACAGCAGCAACAGCCAGGGTCTTTGAATCTTCACCTCTACCCACCAGAGCTCACCACTCCTCCCCTTTGCTGACATATCTGTATATGTTTAGAAACAATGTAGACTGATTTTGGGATGGTAAAAAGCTATCCAAACAATTTGCTTAGTTACATAAGAATATTTTCAGGTATATCAAGCAATTTATTTTGACTACATGAGATATCTGAGGTGTGTACACCCAGCACCTTGGCTTCTGTGGGCACTTTTACACGTGCTCCACGAGTGTGTGTGTGTGTGTGTGTGTGTGTGTGTGTGTGTGTGTGTGTGTGTGTGTGTGTGTGCGCGCGCATGGGGGGGGTGTTCAATGAGAGTGGATCTGAGACCTGCTCTAATTAAAGCGTGGCTGCATGTCGTGTATCAGCATTCCCGTGCTTAAAATAGGGGCACTTGAATTAAAGTTCGTCAAATCAGCTTTAGTTCAAGAACCCTGCTGCCATTTTTAAGTGCAGGGATGCTGATAGATGAGACACAGGAGATTGTTGGAGCGTAATATTTTCCACACTCCAGTGGACTTAATTAATCAAGTCTGGTCCAATGAGCTGGAATAGTAGCTCATTGGAGCAGTCTCTGCGATTGTGTGTAGGCTGTATGTTTAAAGTCATTTTCATCCACAATTCATTAAAATATACACACTGAAGATAGAGAAAAGGCAAACAAGTAAAATAAGACAGATGATACAGAAAACAGAAGACTAATTATATAGGAATTTGCCTGCTAGTATTTTAACCAAATTAATGTTGTGCTATCAACATTTTTAATGTCTTAGAACCAAAGAGATTTATACCTAAATATATCACACATGGATTTCAAGGCATTTCACAATAATTAATTATTGAAGCATCACAACACATCTGAGTTGAGTAACTCAAAACTAGGTAAAGAGAAGCACAGCAGGATTAAGAACTGCTTTGGTTTGTACTTTCACTTTGTTACCCAATTGTGATTTACATGGAGTCTCTTCTGATTTGTACTGGTGCTATGACATCAATAACAGGCTGTGTTCACAAAGGAAATGCTGCTTATTCTACCACTGTAAGCAGCTAAATTTAAAATACAAAATCCTCAGAATTCTACCAAACCCTGGGTAGTTCTTCAAGAGTCTACATTTCTGCCAGTAATTTCTACTCTTGGGCATATACAGAACACAGACTGTGGTACAACAGGCCTAACAACATGTTATGCTCACAACATGCCTAACCTCAGATAAAATGGGAAAGGAAGGGAGGACCTGCGATAATGTCACACTTCCTCTCCCCTCAACTTTATCCAATAACCCAGAGATTAGATCACTCACATGTGATATAGGAGACTTGGTCTGAGTTCTCTTTACTGCCTCATATGGAGCAGGAATTTGAATCCAGGAAAGTACCCTGGGCTACACAGTATCCTCTGTTGTGGCACTCTCAATCTCTTTTGTTGAAGGTGTTCCACTTTACATCAATAATTAAATAGTCACATAAGCAAGGAGTGGATTTTTATTGATAAGTAGAGTTTATTAGCTCATGCACAACACTATATTAACAATTCTGGTTATGCACCACACTGTACTTCTGGTTCCAAAAATGGTATGCACAGTGCTAGCATAGAGTTTGTTTGCATAGACAAACTCTAAGCAACTTGGCCAAGAGTACACATCTAGTCAGTGATATAACTTTTACTTATACAGTGCACATGCTCGGTACTTTGTCCCTCTCTTGATAATGACAGAACAAAGGGATTACATTTTGTTTCTTGATAAAGGCATCAACATCCATGTTGAATACATAGTTCTCTCAATTAGGAAATCTGTAGAAGCTTATTCTTTACATAAAAAGACCCTCTTGTAAATGACCAAATTATGCTTCCTTTAGAAACATTCAAAAGGTGGATCTGCAGTCTATTCATACCCTAACTTCAATCCATCATCTGATGCTGCTGCATTGGACCAAGCTATGACTGTTAAGGGTAAGAGCAATAAATATACCATACAGCGTTAGTTTTTTCCCTTAGAAAAGCTGAGTCTATACAACGGCAAACAAGATAGCGCACCTCATAAAATATCTAAAAACCCAGCAAATCATCAAAACTACTGTATTTTCCTTACAGCACATAACAGAGACCTTGAGTGGTTTGGATCCTTTGACTATATATTCAGTTTCAGATTTTTACGTTACATTTAGTTTTTGCATTTATTGTACCCAGGTTAACTATTTAATTTGTAGAAAATCAGAAGAGCATCTTATAATATGCCAAATTAATGCTTTGGATTTGGTTTCCATGAAATGCCCCTTAGAAGAAATGGTTATGCTGATACTGTGCTAAACGCATTTATTTAGCATATGCAGTTTCAAGATATTGTTTCAGGAATATTAAGGTGATGTTATCACCAGTTTGAAGAGTTTGAGGACCCTAGGTAGCATAGTAAATGGACCTGAGTTAACAATGTGAGACATGGTTTGAACTTGTCCATGAGGACTTTTGTTGTCACTGATTGGTATAGGTTTGAGGCACAGTGACCCTGTCCAGTTCAAAAATGGTTAACTAGCCAATAACAGCATGGCTAGTTAAATCCTGGTTGACTGACTGTAGGGTCAGAGATGAAGTGGTGATTGATTGGTGCTTGTGCTGACTATTCTTCATGCCATTGAGTAAGGAAGGAAAAGTCAAAGGATTTTTAAAGGGTGGACCATATAGGACATCTTGAGGGAAGCCAAGCTATTGGTGGGTGGAATATGTCCCAGTGCATTGGCAGCATAGGATTATCAGAGTTTGGCTAAATTTGCTCAAGCATTTGTATGGTGGAGAGATCAGAATGCAATATTCTACAGTTAGGGTGGCCAAAATCTGGAACCAACTTCCCAGGGAAGTGGTCCTCACCCCTACCCTGGGCAAATTCAAGAGGAGGTTGGATGATCACCTGTCTGGGGTCCTGTGAACCCAGCATTCATTCCTGCCTGTGGCAGGGGATCAGGCTAGATGATCTGCTCAGGTCCCTCCTGACCCTAGCTACTATGAAACTATGAAACTATGAGATAAGAGAGAGAAATTGTACTCAGGACTGGCAGCCATGTGTGGAAGACCACCAGTGGGGTGCTCACCACTTAGGGAAGTTGCAAGCTCTGGGGGGGGTTGTTGGCTAAGCAGCAGGGAAAACACCCCCACCCCCAGGAACCATTTTAAGGGGAAAGGCATATGTCAGAGCACTCATGGTGCTCTATCACTTTAAGAATGGGGCCAAGCAGCAGGCAGGTGCAGCCCAGTCTTGACGTGTGGCCATTTTAAGACTCAAGTCAGCAGGACTGGTGGCAGCAGTTGCTGCCTGGTGCTGAGGAAGGAACATCTCCCAGTGGAGCTGCTGCTCTGGAGATAGCACAGAGATAAGGGCAGGAGCTGAGGGGTGACTTGGAGGCTCCTGGTCCAAGACATGACCTAAAACTGCACCCTGCTGGGATAGGGAGGCCTGGTGTTCCTGCCTGTGGTGGGGCAGGGCCACTTAAATGCCAGGTTCAAGGACCATCCCAGTAAAAGGCGGGTCAGCGTGCCTGAACCCCTGCTCCCACTGCCTGGTGGGTTACATGATAACAATGAAGGGAGTAGTGGGGCCAGTGATGTCCATATGGGACACTTGAGTCCGTTGGGGTACAAGACCCTGAAGGGGAGTAGTGAAGCCCGGGTAAGCTTTGAGAAGCACCTGAGTCTGAAAGGGTGGAAGACCCTGGAGATGAGGCCAGTTTAGCTTCAAGAAGTCCCAGAACTTGAAGGGGTGGAAGACCCCATGAGTGGAGCAGCTGAGGCCCTGAGAGAGGGGGTGAGAAGTTGATGTGCTGGGAAGAGGGTGTGAGGCATGAGCATGAGGCACAGGCATGAGGCATTTGAGCAGCACCTGAGTCTGTGGGGGTGTTTGATCCTGGACTCCAGAGTATGGGATGCAGTAGAGAGTGGTAGTGGTGCAGCCCAGTGAGTGAGTGGCATGAATTGGGGCCCTGAAGGCAGGGGTTTGTGTGGAGGCTCTGCTAGCATGTGGGTCTGAGTTAGATCCAAATAAGTCTTTGGGTACCTGAGGCCACAGGTGGGCTAGAGGCTGATTGGAGGGCAGCAGAGGAGAAGCTGTGAGGAGAACAGGGGGCGAGCCATCATCCCCTTGATGGAGAGCAGCTGGGGGGAGTTATGAGGCCAGGAGACCAGGGGCAGAGTCAGCACAGCATTCTGTGAACTGCCCAGTGTTCGCTCAGATGAGGGTAACGGGAGATGCCCAAAAGGCTGCATGCTTCCTGGCCGGGAAGTAAAGAGTAGCAAGCCTGAGGACCCTCCAGGTGAGGTCAGGGTGAATGTGGTCCCTGGCAGAGAGGGTGTGGTATGTGTGAGGCCCAGGAAGGGCAGGATGAAAGAGACCAGGTGAGAGCTCTGAGAGGGAGGTGGTATGAGTGTGGCCCTAGTAGGGCAGAATGGAAAAGACTCAACACTGTGAGGAGTTGGGCCCAGCCTCAGGCCAGAGCTTAACACAGCTATGAGCAACATCTGCTGGCTTGGGATGCAGTACAAGGGTGATAGGACCTGCATACACAGGACCAGGAGAACAGGGCATTCAATAGGGAGCCTCCTGCCTAATTAAGATCGTAAATTACTTAACAGCAAGGCATGGCAGGAAAGATAGGCAGGAGACCAGCACTGTGGGAGACCAGCACTGTGTCTGGCTGGGGACTCCCACATTTGCCACATCCTGGGAGTAGAGTTGGGCACAATGTGCCTGACAAGACATTGTAGCTTGCAGTTGGGTGTCCATTGTGCTAAATATTCAATTACTCTTCTGGCTTTACTGAAGTTCACATGCTTTGTGACTAATATCAGAGTTTTTAAATTAAATTTAGTGAAGTTAAACATGGGTGCAGTATCTAACATATTGTTAATATTTGATTAATTATACTTCAGAGTTGTTTTTTTACTCAGAACATTTCAATGACTTTGTGTATGCCACTGCAGCAGATGTAGATTTCAGTGGCTTACTGGGACCTATTTACTTGCCTCCTTGACTAATCATAACTATTAATTATGACAAATCATAATGATTTTTTTATTTTATTTTTCATGTAAATGTGTCCAGCAGAATATTGCAGAGAATAAAGTATATCAGGATTTGATTAAATAACTAAATGGAGTTAGTATCAAACAAATAGGATGAATTACAAATGTGATTTGCAACATTTGTTTTTCATCATTTGCAGGTGTGGATGAAGCAACCATCATTGAAATTTTGACTAAAAGAACCAATGCGCAACGCCAGCAGATCAAAGCTGTCTACCAGCAGACTAAAGGAAAGGTACAGTAAGCTGCTATTTATACAAAACTTGAATTTCAGGTTTTTCTTTATTAGACATCAGGGCCTATGTAGTTAACTTCCTGCAACAAAATATTACAGTGAATCTTCCCTATTTAGTGGCTCAAGTTTGTGCCTGGGGCTGATAGAGCTGTACTGCAAATATGTTGAACTCTCAGATTTGTAATGCAATGGTCTTTTGGGTATCTGGTAATTGTTTTGTGGCAAAATCTAAGATACTGATTGCAGGATCTTATTTTGTCCCACTAAATGCCACTGGACTGCTTTTGCGTCACTGGGAATTCAGAGCTCTTGCTAACACTTCTGCAGGCAATCTGTTCCTCATGGAATCATGCTCCAAGGTACCTGTCAGCATAAGAGGAGAGGAATTAATGAGTTCATTTCTGGGGTGTTCATACAGCTGTCAGTCTAATGGTAAATAGACAACAAAACATTAGGGGCTGGACTGTGACTGGCTCAAGTGAATGTTTTGGCTGTGGGGAGATGCATCTTGCATAAGGGTAAATTTGATGATATCTGTGATTTGTAAGACATTTTGGAGGTGAATCTCTCTGTGTGCATCCATGGATGCTGTTGATATCATTTCAAAAGAGTGATAAAAGATGCAGGTGAGTAGCCTTACCTCACTTCCACATCTGCCCACTGAGAAGCATGGCAGTCCATCTTAGTGAGTGGTATAGACAGCACAATTGCTTTATGCTAGGATGGAAAATTGTTATATCATCTGTAGAAAAGGTTAATAGCTATTCACTTCCCCTACAATAATCCCTAGTTCATAGACTGAAATACTAATTTTCATGTGTTGATTATTTAAAAATCAAGTCTTTACCTAGGATAATTACAAAGACCAAGAATCAAGTTATTCCCCCTGAAGTGACTTTTAAGGATTCCCTAATAAATCCAGTCTAATAAAATTCCTCCGTTTGATCTGTTTCCTGTCTTCCTTTTCAAAATATCTCACTGTGGTCTTTACAGCTAAACCTCCTAGAAAGGAAGCCTCAATTTTGCAATTATGCTATTTTATTAAGACCTAAATTAAAACAGAATTTTAACAGCTTAAAGAGCTTAGTGCTTTATATTATTGAGTATGCAAGGACTGGTACAGAATGAGACACAGAATCATAAAAACACTGATTACTGAAAATAGGATTATCTAATATTTAGATTATTTATAAAAACAAGCAGGAAAAAAGTCATCACAATTGCTGTCTCACTAGACATGACAGACTCTCATTACAATTAGTATGGCCATGTGTTGGGAAATACTTTGTCTATACTGAAATACCATTAGATGAAGTCACTGCTGCTAGATACAGTGAAAATATGGGCTTACTTCTGGTTGAAAATTAGGTAAGTAGTATGTTAAAATTCAATGCTAACCCTCAACCAGTCATATCTCACATTGCCAGGTTACGTATAATTGTAAAACTTTCTTTATAATATGCTACCCCCTCTAGGTGTAACTGATTGAATCCAAGACCACCTGCAAAAATGCTTATGCAAGCAAATCACAATCACATCTTACATTATTTTCTTCAGAGCAGTATATAGAAAAAGAGAGCACATTTGACGTCTTTTTTTTTAATATCACTCAAAATGTAATAAGTTAAAAGTTGATAAGGTTTACAAAGATTAGAATATCCTCCTTCTCTCCCCCGCCCCACCCCCCCAGTAAGGAAGGGTGAAAGTTTTCTTCACCAGTAGGTGAGAAGTATTGCTTATAAGTCATGCATCATACTCATTTACTGGTGCTTCAGAATTATAATTTTCTAATATTTCCCAGCTTACACAATTGTCTTTCTCATTTCTAGTCTCTTGAAGAAGCTCTGAAAAAAGCTCTGAAAAGCCAACTTGAAGATGTTGTTGTGGCTCTCTTGAAAACTCCAGCTGAATTTGATGCTGAAGAACTCAGAGCTTCCATGAAGGTATGGCAGGAATATGGCAGCAAAACTCTCAGTTTAGAATCTCCTTTTAATGCTACCCTTGCTTTATTTCCAATATATTTATATTCTTATAGTGTCTGTGATGGCAAATAGCAAATGTGAAATGTAGTGATTCCTATTTCTATTTTCAAAATATTGAATAAGGTCACGCTCTGTTTTATTTATTTCGAGTTTTGTCAAGATGGATGCCATTGCTAAACAGTTTCAATATAGCACAAACCATTTTGATTTACCTCTTCAGACAGAGATTTCTATTTTCTGTATTTTTTCTATACCACACATACATTTCCCCAAAAATTAGCCTTCCAAAATTGGGATGCATGTCTTAAGTGAGGAAGGTAATTTTTTGCTGCCTAAAATAGAAACTTAGAGATGCAGCAAGATGACTGTTGCTTCTTTGCCTTCTCTTCCATCCAGAAGTCATGGGGAAAGGAAGGGTGGAGTTCAGCAAAGGGAGATCCAGGGGGAGCATGCAGGGGTATGGTCTTATACTACCTTCATTCTTTCTCCCTCCCAAAATTTCAAACCTACTGACCAGCAGCAGCAGCCGTGGCATTTCTATCCACATAGTGCTGAGGGGAGGAAACCAATTAATTTTATGACTTATTATAATCTACCTGATTACTGTTAATGAATCTTCACTCCACAGTTGTTAATGACCCACTTTCCTTTTTAATGCTCTTGATGTTTTACTAATTAAGTTATCTTTTCTTGAGAAATGTTGCTGTCTGTAAGTTACTCCTGGTCTCTCTCTCCATGCTTCATAGCCCTACAACTGTTTTATTCCTTTTCAAAATCCTAGTTCCTCCAATGGAGTCTAGGCTTCAGCAACAGCTGCAGTTTCAGCATTTGGCTGAACAGCTAAACACTGGTGACAGTTCAGCTGTGCAAGGGTTAAAACTGTAACTGTTGCCTGAGCAGGAGAGGAAGGGTGAATGAACTGAAGAATAGGCTCTGTCCCTTCTCTGTGCAGTCATACTTTTGTAAAAGTCATCGTCATTCTACTTCCTCAAGAAAAGGATGTGTCTTATTTGGAGGTGTATAATACTCAGGAAAATGGTACCATTCTGGTTCTAAATGACCAGGAAGTAAAATATTCATACTAAAGCATTCCCTTTTGTTTTGCTAAGTGCCGATACATGTTTCATAAAGAATGATAATATTGATTTTAGTTGCATCAATCAAGACTCATCAGGTAGATAAGCCAAGACTTCTGAGGATTTGGCCTTTAACTGGTAGACATTTGGTAGCCTGAACAAGGAAGATTTCAGGTAGCACATGAAAAAAAAATAATGATTGTAATTGCCTAGGGGAAAAAAAATCAAATGATCTTTCTTTTATCTTATATCAAACTCATAAAGCAGGTAAGGCTCATTCTGCAAAGTTAAGTTATAGTCAGGCAAGTACAAATTTTGATGAAACGAAGCTCATTTTAATGCCAGGCATTTTGTGGAGACATACCCAAAGGCAAAGCTCATTTGGCAAATGCAGACTTTGACAAAGATCGAACAAATGATACACACTTTTTCTTCAGTCAGTTCCCCATAGTGTTCATTAAATTACTAATTTAAAAAAAAAAAGAAAATGTAGTTTCCTCTACCATAGTCCTGCAGTATGAGTCTTGCCCATAGGCTGTTCAGTCCTTTTAACATCTCTCTCAGGAGCTAGTAGGATTAAATATGATAAAGAGGAGTTATAGTAAGTCTAAATGATGAGATGGGAAGAAATACTTATAATTTCTGATTTACTCGGAGGTTTGAATTGCTGCATATGGCTCCCAGCTGTATTATACTTTCTCAGATTTATTCCTCTATAATCTAGGGCATTGTTATTACAGCTATCGTGTGTGTTTCTGTACCTCTTGATATTGTGTTTCCCTCGTTAAATAAAGTCAGATAAAATTCACTCAACACTTTTCTAACAGGGGCTTGGAACTGATGAAGATACCTTAATTGAGATTCTGGCTTCAAGGACCAACAGAGAAATCAGAGATGCCAACAGGGCCTATAAGGAAGGTAATTCATAGCTGAAAAAAATTATGAACAGGACATGTCATTAGAGCATATTAAAATTTGATTCAGTAGGACAGGAGAGACAGTCTTCCCAGCCTCTCTTCCTGTGAACCTCCAGAGTAGACATAGTAAGCTTTATACCTTACTTCTTACATGGGAGGAGTGGTGGTGAAGGTGCTAAACATGGCTAAAAAAGCTGCTAATAAAGTAAGCAGAAGAGCTGGCCTTGCTTCTGGATCCAGTAAAACCCTACAGTGGAAGGAAGAAGCTCATTAACTGCCACAGTTCTGGCAGAGTACCAGCAAATACTGAAAAAGAGGCTTTAGATGCTTTCTGGAATGCAAAAGGCACAATCTTATTGCCTGTTTTTTTCCCCTCTCCCTTAGACATTCACTTTTGATTCCAGAAATGCAGCCACATGTCTGTAGTGGCTCAAGCCAGATGCTGGGGGGCACTTGCGCATGCTTCCCTGCTTGGCTGGAGCAGACAGTTTGGGCCAAGGCTAGCCCACCCATCCTTCGGGCGGGGGGGCATTCAAGGCAGATGCAAAGAATCCTGGGATTCTGGGGGACTGTGAATTAACTTGAATCTGGACTGGATCTGGGACAGAAGTACAATAAACTGATTTAATGTAAATCAGTTCAATCTAATGCTACATCCATCTAAGTTTGCCTTAAATCACTTTTAGTCTTTTTGAAAACAGTTTATATACTCTGAACTTCTGTTATGTTACAGATTTGAACCAGTTTCTGATCACTTATACTGCTTTATGTTTAATTTATGTCCCTAGCTCTAAAGAAATTGCAACTAATAGATTGATTACCTCTGGTTATATGGAGTATGTTTTCATTGCACAAAACAGTGCTATGTAGAGATACCCAAACTAACTTCAAAAAAGTTTTAAAAAGCAGAGTTAAATGACTTTCTTTTATGCTAGTGCAGGTATCTCTACATCATTCTGCACTGTTCAGCATAGACATGGTGTCTATTAGGGCTGTGCGAAGCTTCAGTCACTGATTTGATTCAGCAGAGATTCAGACTGGTTTGGCAGCTGAATCTCTGAATCCGAATCGAATCAGGAGACCCTTTAATCTCTCTGAATCAAATTGAAATCCTCTGAATTGATTTGGAGAGATTCCATGATTCGGACATAGAGCTTTAAATGCTTTTTCTACATACCTCAAGGTACCAGGTGGCTTGTGAGCGCTAAGATGGTAGGGAGGATGGAGCGTTCCACTGGAGCATGGAGGGGTCCCCAGTACATTTGGTGGGACCCAGAAGTGTACCAGAAGCACTTCCAGTCTACTTCTGGTTCCACTGCAGAGCACACAGGGGACCCCCCTGCTCTTCCCCTGGCTCAGTGACTGGTGCCTTCGGGGTCTGGGGAGGCACCCGGTGTCCCCCCAAGGCTGATCGCTGAGCCCAGGGGGTTCCCCCTGCTCAGTGTTGGAACCCAGAAGTGATTTTTGTACACTTCAGAGTCTCCCACTGAGCATGCAGGGGGCCCCCTGCACCCCTGTGGGATGCTCCATCCGCCCCACCATCGCAGCATTCACTAGCCATGCCTGGTACCTTGAGGTATGTCAAAAAAACATTTAAAGCCATGTCTATGGCCAAATCACTGATTTTTCCGAATCAGCATCGAATCTTTGGATTCAGCCAAATCAAATCGGGACAGTGATCCAAATCAAAAAATCAAATCACTGTCCCCCAATTCAGGCTGAATCTGAATCAAATATGACAATTTTGCACACCCCTAGTTTCTATCACAGATTGTCTTTCTTGTTGTTTTATATCTCAAGCCCTTTCTGGCAGAAAGTATGGATAAAATGCACTTGACCAGTTAGCAATTGAAGTTACCATATCTATGTACAAATATTTAACTGGAAGAGTTATCTCATGGCAAGTATACATACAAATATAGGCATGCAATTGAACACTCATAATAAACCCCTGACAATTTGTGTCAAGGGACTTATAAGATGGACCTCAGCCAGTAGCCTGAAAACTTTCATCTTCTCTTCCTCAAGGTTTAAGATAATTTTAGATGTGAATCCAAATTTCCCAATTTATCTTAACTAGAAAGGAAAAAAGGCACACAAATAACTATTAACACATTACTTCTTTCAAAGATATTGAACAGGGAAAATTAAGGGAGTAGCTTTTTAATACTGTCAAACAAATATTTAAGATAGAATATTGTAACTGTGGGTAATAATTTTCTAGAAGAGAGTGAAGACTTCTTTAACACCTCATACCACATTTTTAGATGCTGCATTTTGATTTATTTCAGTGTTTAAAAGGGATCTGGCACAAGACATTATTTCAGATACATCTGGAGACTTTCAGAAGGCTTTGCTTTCTCTTGTCAAGGTATGTCACATTTAAATAATTTTAGTTAACATTAGAAATAAAAAACAGAATCACCTTGATTCAATGATATTCTATTGTATGGATATCTGCTAAAGAAAGCGTGTTACTTGTATATTGTTTAAAGATAACTTAAAAAACAACAATAATTTAAAATATTTCTTAATGAAAAAATCAATCTATTGGGACCACTATATAAGATTTAAATCTTTTATCACTTATAAAATTGATCAGAGTTTAATTATATTGAAAACAACAACTGAAAGTTGAAGGGGAATGCTCAGAAGTAGAAAATAACATTTTTACTATACATTAGCAAAAACTTTGTAATAGTAAAAACAGCTGGAGAAAGGCAGTGTGAGAAAGTTAGACAATTAACCTTATATATACATATTTAAAAGCTAAGAAATCAAATGGTAGAGAAGGGTTGTGTGGAATATACAAGTATCAAACTATCACAAATTGCATACAGTAGTGGGTATGATAGTTTTTGTAATGATCTTGTAACCATAATGGTCCAGGAAATTGTATATGAAATCTCTAAAAATATTTTGGATTGAAAATTCAAAAATCATATTACAGGAAAATTCTTAGTGCTCTAAAACTTTGCATTGAGGGTACATAGAGAAACAAAATTCCATTGTTGTAATAAATAGAATGAAAATCAATGAAAATGGAATTTTTTTTTTAGGGTGACCGGGCTGAAGATTATCAAGTGACTGATGATCTTGCTGATAACGATGCAAGGGTAAGAATATATTTCATGTTTTTCTCCAACTGATGTAGTGCTTTTCTTCATCTGATTTAGTTCCATAACTAGTAGCTGGTACTAGCTCCTCTCTCAGGCTGAGACTATTCCATGATCTGCTCTCTCCTTTAAGGATTTACACTTTAAGACTTGGCTGAACTACTTGCCTTGGAAAGTACTATATTCCATGATACATATGCACTTCCGTAACCAAGGAAAGCAATCTGAAGTCATTCCTAGAATATGTAACTACTGGCCTCCATGCACTTTGCTCTTGATTTTGCTCTGCTGCAAGAAAGCTCATCAGAGGGATCTTTTAATTAAATTACAAGATGTAGCAGTTAGAACATGAAAAGAACTGAGGTCTCTGTCCTTCCTAGGAAATTACCTGTGATCCTTATTCTTGTAGTCACAAAATTCAGTAGAGTTCCCATTCCCTGAGGTGAAAATTCATAGGGAAAGCCTGTAATACCCTGGCCAAATCAACTTCATAATATTCCCTTTTAATTCTACCTTTCCCTTTTAATCATAAATCTTTCAAAATGATCTAATGACTGTTAGCTAGCCATTACTTTAGAAGCTCATATGAAGAGTTAAATACTATTGAACTTTCCCTTAGAGACCTTTTTAGTTTAGTAAGATGTGGTTTATTATTATTGTGCCTAAGGCTCTTATCACTGAATCAGCAGTATTTTCTGGGCTTTCAGGCCTGAAGTGAAAAGTATGTGATCCCTGTTCTGTTCAAGACAGTTCATCTATCCCTGAATGGGAAGTGGTACATTATAGATTTCTTGGTCAACTGGGCATAACTGCTCAGCTCTGAATGGCCTACTGGCAAATCTTTGCTGCATGGAGATTGGCGGTAATAATGGGGGCTCAATTGTGATTTTGATGGGAGGAGTTTTGGAGAACTGCGGAACACGAGGAAATAAAACTAGTTCCTTGTTTTCCTGGCTCCTGCCCAGCATGCATCTCTCCTTTTTTTATAAAGTTTCAGTGAAACTCCCATCTGAGCTAATTTAATGTTTGCTTTCAGAATTAGGAAAGCTGTTTATTTCTGACACAGGGAGCAGCATGTCACAATACAGTAGAAAGGTCTTCACTCAGGAATGTAAAATGTTGTCTGAGAATATGATTCTATTAAAAATGTTTAGAAATTCAAGCCATGGGTACTTAGTGCGACTAGCCAAGTGTAGGGGGAAGCCCTAAGGATAACCGCTCTCTGCTGTAGTTCGACGATTGAAGAAATCCATGTCACATTATGGAATGTCCTTGGCTGTTAATGCAGACGATGGTTCAGATGTTTACCTTTAGGTGACATGGTTGGAAATAAAGTGTTTCAGTTGTTTCACAATAATGATATATATAAAAGTTCTGTGCTTTCAAATAGGCCTTATATGAAGCAGGAGAGAAAAGAAAAGGAACAGATATGAACGTATTCATTACTATCCTTACCACGAGAAGCTATCCACATCTTCGAAGAGGTAGGTTGAATGAAGTTGTCTGTTTCAGCAAATTTGTGTCTTAAAAAGGTTCAGCATATTACTCTAAAATATCTCAGAAGTATAGAAGTACTAACCTAATTGAGTGCTTCTTGAGACCAATCTTTCTATTCACTTTAAAGCATATTTGAGTGGGGCCCAAAATTAGACAAGCGGCACTTCTACACAAGACATTTAGTGCAAAGTTGAGTAATTAACTGCTCAGTAAACTTCTTGGCTTCCACACATGCACCCATATTAGGCTGTAGAAAACTAAAAAACTCTGCAACAGGCTAGTACTTGTTTTTTTGTGCTTAGCAGCACATATGTAGATGCTGATCCAGCTGGCTGGGGCACAAGGGTGCTTCACTGCAGGGGCTGCCTGCCGGCTAGGCCCACACTGAAGCACCCTCATGTCCCAGCCAGCCCTTCTGCAGCACCTGGAGCCGGGTCTCAGTACCAGGTTGGCAGGCTGACTCCCGGGACCCCCTGGCAGCCAGGGCTAATCCAACTTGGCTCAGTGTGCTGTGGTCTGGGCACACATGTAAACTGCATGCTTGGGAGTTTCCCTGGAGCAAGAAACTGCAGAGCAATAAGCTTCACACTAATGGCACATGTAGACATGCCCACTGTGAAACATAAATTTTACAGTTCTGTTTCTGATAGTATTTAAGAATAAGATCCTGAACATTTGTTATCAGAGATGCTGTAGCATTCTTCATAAAAGGAGAAATGGAATCTCAAAAATTCTAAAAGAATTCCAGGGTTTGGGTCATTTTAGTATTAGAATGATCTTTTCCTATTGTACTTGGAAAATGTGTGGAATACTTTCCATCTTCTACTCTTAAACTTGAATGTCATAGCAACAATGCCTGAAGTTTCCACTCTGCTCCCAATAGGAGAGGAGTTTGTCTCTCAGCACCAAGTTAAGTGATTGCAAAACACCATATGTCAGTATTTTTGGACCTTTGTGGTTAAAACGACATTTTTATCAATGGAAACAGCTACTTTTCAATCCAGTGAGCAAAAAAACCCACTTGATAAGTTTTTTGTGCACTCATAGTTGTGGCAAGCCCCTTAAATAAATTATTCTTAAGAATAATGTTCCTCATGTATGCATTTTAGGTGGTAATAATAGAGTAACTGCTGCAGAAGACTGCCATTTCATACTTTAGTTAAAATACGCCCAAACAATCTTCAAAAGTGAATACATTAGAAACGATTTGGGCTTACCCTAAAGGACTGCTTATGCTACAGGGTATAAATGTGAAGTCCTTTGTGAAGGACTGCTTATGCTATAGGGTATAAATGAATCCCTATCAACCTGAGTTCATAAATATGGGCATGTTGTTGAATAATTAACTGTTAAAGAGTTTTATGTCATTTTTTTCTGAAAGTCTAATGTCCTTTTCCACAGACAGGACATCAGACTAGTATGGGTTTGACCATTGATCTGATTCAGTCCCTGTGTTCTTGTGTCGGTGGCTGAAAACCCTAGCTGGTTCAGCTCTTCTGAAAGGTTTTCATAGGCTGCTAATTTGAGGATCAGATTTTGCTCCTAGTTAAATTAATTTCTCCACCTGGCAGACATGAGAGAACCTGTATATGAAAGAACGGCATGTTTTCCCAGTTTTCTCTAAGCTGTCCATCTGTGTGCAGTCTTCCAGAAATATACCAAGTACAGCAAACATGACATGAACAAGGTGCTGGACCTGGAGCTGAAAGGGGATATTGAGAACTGCCTGACAGCTATTGGTATGTAATTCTGCTTGAAAAGTAACTTGTTGTTTCTATATTGGGCTTTTTCATAGATAAACAGGTCGGGAGTACAATGTTCTGTATATATACATGGGAAGGAATTTTAATCTCTTATTTTGGTTTTAATTAAAACCTAACATCATTATTGTACATGATATAGTTTATTAGCTACCACTTGCAAAATCCAATATGAACAGACTGTTATTTCAAATAAAGCAAATTACAATGAAAATGCAAATTTTCTAAAATACAGATGTTTTACATACAGACCCCCATACTGTAAATGCTCATTTACAGTAAGATAACTTTATACTTCTCTAGAACTATAAAGGGACCTTAATTTAAAGTCCTCAACTCCCTGTAAAGATCTCTTTATGAAAAGGCAGCAGACAAATAAGAGGTACAAAAGCAATATAAAATTGCCCTTGAGGAAATGAAAACCAGCCTGTATTTTTTTAATATGCTGCAGATTTACTATGTGCACTGATAAAATATTGCAAATCGCCCTCCTGGGGCCTTTTCCAAGAAAGAAAACCCCTTACTTGTAAAGACTGAAGGCATATTGTATGTTTTTATTTTCCTTGTTTCTCTTACTCTGGCCCTTGCTATGTTATTATGAACAGTATAAATGAAGACAGAGTGGTTGAACTGAACAGTGCCTCACTTAAAACACCGTATCAGTTGAGTAACCATCAGATTGGGAGTCAAACTTGGGCCCTTTGTTAGCTGTAGACAGACAAAAATTTGAACCATTTTCAAAGGGAAACAGCACTCACTGCTTGGGAACACCAATCCACTGTTCAGCTGTCAATACTTATATTTGCTCCTATAGTGGTAAACGTGGTCTAAGCAGGTGTAACTTTAACCCTGAATGAAAAAGGGTGAAAGTCACAATTGTTTTGTTCCATTATATTGGAACACCTTATACTAATATAATTTTAAGACTGGTTCAAAATGACATCTGTCCATGCTCTTTGTGTGAGTTTGTGCAAGTTACTGATAGACACAAGCCAGCCCAAAGGGAAAGTAGATTAGGTAGGATCAACACAAACCAGACAGTAGGTTGAGCCAGACACATACAAAAGTTGTATTCTTCTAGGCCGCATCACAAATCACACATGTCAAGGCATGTGTGATTTGTGACACCACAGACTTCTTTTCTGGTAGCAGAAAAAAACAAAAAATAGAAAAAAAAGGTACAAAATATGCCAAAATTGCGTTTGCCAGGATAAACATGGAGACCCCATGTGAAGGCACAATGTGCCTTGAGACAGGAGAACAGGCAGTCCTGGGCTTCCTGCTCCCTGTTTCCACATGTCATAGTGTGGGGGCTCCACTGCAGAGCCCCCATGCTTAGGCACGTGGAGATGGAAAAGGAGGCAGCCCAGGGCTGCCTGCTCTCTACCTGCTGCTCTCCGGTTGACTGGGTTGCAGGGTGTCTCAGCATAGTGGCAGCCAGCTGGCTACTGTGTCCAGTTTTGGGGCCCTCACTATAGAAAGGATGTGGACAAGTTGAAGAGAGTCCAGAGGAACAAAGAAAATGGCTTGAGGACTGGGTCAAATGACGTATGAGGAGAGGCTGAAGGAACTGGGTTTATTTGGTCTGTAGAAAGGAAGACTGAAAGGGGATTTGATAGCAGCCTTTAACTACCTGAAGGGTGGTTGCAAAGAGGGTAGATCTCAGTGTTCTCAGTGGTGGCAAATGACAGAACAAGGATCAATGGTCTCAAGTTGCAGCAAGGGAGGCTTAGGTTAGCTATTAAGAAAACCTTCTCATAAGAAAAGTGGTAAACAAGTTAAATGGAGAGGTTTTTAATGCCCGGCTTGATAAAGCTCTGGCTGGGATGATCTAACTGGGAAGGGTCCTGCTTTGAGCAGGGGGTTGGATGAGATGACCTCCTGAGGTCCCTTCCGACCCTCATTTTCTATGGTTCTGTGATTCTAGCCCTGTGTTAAGGCACCCAGTCCCCCTGCCAGGCTACCCCACAACCCACAGCACATGGAGCCTGGTCAGAGCAGCACTCTGGGAGCCAGGAGGAGCTGGGCATAGGGAGTTTGCCCACAGCGGGGCAATGTGTGGGCACAACACTGATAACGTGCAGAGGTGTGCATTGTGGCACAAAGTAGAGGCACAAATTTGTGCCACTGCTATTTGTGCTATTGCAAGTGCATGCCCCTGCTCATCTGGATGTGGCCCTGAAGCGCAACGAAGTTGGCATGTTGTCTGAACTGGACTACACACAGACTGATAGAGGGAAAGCTCTTCATTGTTGTGAAACTTTTTGCCATTACTGGACTTACAAATAACTCTCAGCATTTTGTGCAAATATGTCTTAGACATGACTTTAACTAATTTGGTATGGCTAACATAGGTACCCAGAACAAGAGAGCGTATTGTCACACCTGCTTAATACTGAACACACTGTTGAGACAGTTAGTTTCCAGTTGGCATAGTTAATTGTATCATACATTTCCTAATAAATAAACAGATTCACTTTGGTATTTAAGAACTGCCAAAAGAGAAATCTCTTCTGTATGCTTTCTCTTCTCCTGCTGGACATCCAATTCTAGATTAATAGGAAAGAAAGTAGCATACTATATTTCTCTGAATTTTAACATGCCTTTTAATATAAAATATTTCTTCTGAAAATGACATGTATCTTTCTTTTTTTTTTTACTCAGATGTAAAAAGCCCTTATTTGTACCACATACATTGTATCTTTGTAAATGTATCTTTAATATTGGTAGAAGGCAGGATAGAAATGCACTTAATAGTTTAACTAACAGAGATGCATAAATTTGCAAGAGCTCACTGTCTGACTTCAGACTAACATGACAAACTGCCTTTCTTATTTATCAATGTCTTTCTTAAATTGGGAACAATAAAACGTATGTGTTTTAAAGGAATTTAAAGCATTTGAAGGAATACAGTATGACATTTCTGGTTCATTTTAAAGGAAGATACAAAAATAGGAGAAAAATCAGATGCTGCTAATCTAATGTATCTGGTAATGGTAGAATTACTTCGTTTTTAAAAAGTGTTTTCTTCCCACACTTGGATGTGGGTTTGTAGTTGTTGTTAATGAAGTGTCATATATAATTGTGACTTACTGTTCTATTATAGTGAAATGTGCTACAAGCAAACCAGCTTTCTTTGCTGAAAAGCTCCACCTGGCCATGAAGGTAAATTATGCTGAAAACTATTTAGGAGGGTTGAGGGAACAATTTCAAAAGTAGGACAACAATAAAATAAGCTAGATCATTGTGCTCATACAAAATTTTTCAGGAAAGAGCAAAGGGGAGGAAAATCAAGTGAGTTAACTTAAGAAGTGTGCTGCATTACTCAAAGAGTTAGGGAAACCATCCATCGTGATTCTTATTAGGAATTTAGTTGTCTGTCTAGCTCTCTATGCATCTAGAGTGGATATTCAAAGTGAAATCTCATTTTAAAGATATTAATGTTTGAAATGGTCAACGTTCATCAAATGACAATTAACTTTAACAACCTATTTTACAAGGGAACTCCAGGGCCAACAGCTGAGATAGGGAACTGTATCAGTGTAAGCCTAATGGAGTTGCATTAGAAGGGGACTGAAAAGAGGAATCTGAGGATATTAAAGACAGGAGAGGCTCTGGAAGCCAAACCTCTTCTTCCTTCAAACAGGTGTGGGGAGAAGAGTTTGCAGGTCCTGCAAAACAGCTATTTCTTTTCCATTGTTGAATGTGTATGCAATTCCTTCAGATGTGAAAAATGTATGTCCAGATATAGTAGAAATTAACACATACTATACTGATCATGGGTGACTGGTGCCTCCTGAGTCCGGGGGGGCACCAGATTGCCAACTGTTGGGGGGGTGGTCCCCCAGTGGCCAATCACTGGGTTCAGAACCACCAGCGGCTAAATTGGTGGAACTGGAAGTGCACTTCCGCCAGCACTTCTAGTTTCACGGAAGGTGCTTCCAGGGGGTGCACGGCCAATCTCAGGGGTGCACCCGCTACACACCATCAATTATGCTGATTGAAGAACAGTGTAATAATGATCTATTTTTAACAGGGCTGTGGGACCCGTCACAAGCAACTGATAAGAATCATGGTTTCCCGTTCTGAGATTGATATGAATGAGATCAAGGGATATTATAAGAAGCTATATGGTGTGTCTCTCTGCCAAGCCATTATGGTAGGTTTTTCCATTTCAGCTGAAATACAGAATGTAAACTAATAATTATTAGAGGCCTGGAAGGATGACTCTCAAGGAAAGGCTGAAAGAGATAGGATTAGTTAGTTTGGAGAAGAGAAGATGGAGGGAGGGGGAGACTTGATAACAGTCTTCAAATATCTGAAGGGTGATTACAGAGGGATGAAGATGGGCTTTTCTCTAGGGGGCAGGAGTTGAAGCAATGGTTAAGCTCAAGCTGCAGCAGAAGACATTTAGGTTGGAGAGTAGGAGGAACTTTCTGACTATGAGGGCACTCAAGCACTAGAACAGATTAGTTAGAGAAGGCAGCGTCTCCCTTCCTGGAAACTTTGAAAAGCAAGTTGTACAGATGCTTGGGTAGGATGGTTTAGTGAGGGATGATTCTGCCTTGAGTGGGGGGCCGGACTAGATAACCTCATGAGGTCCCATCCACACCCTATAATTATGATCCTACAATTAGCAGTCTGAAGGACTGGAAATAGACTCCACAGATATTCTCTTTTAGGTTACTAATTTTAATTCATTCTGGATTGGGGGAAAAAAGACTAGTAGCTGGTAGCCAAAAAAATAGTGTGGCTAATTCAATTCCTTCAATTCCCGGTGTGTGGCATAAAAACTGTTGCAGTGGCAATGTAGGTCATGCTTTATGGTAGATTTGGCACAGAAGCCAAGGATTGAGCAGGAACTAAGAATCCATCAACCCTATCTGTTTTGTTTTTTTGGGTTTTTTGAGGCAAATCTTTAGGGTAGCATAGGAAAGTATACATTGCTACTGTCTGCTTTGTAAGTGATCAGGGGAGGGCTCCAAACCTTCATATTTTATTCACATTCTTAAGTTCATGCATGATGAGTTGTGTCATTACATTTAGTAGGACTAATCCGAGTTACCAACTTAATCAAGGGCATCAAACGTGGTGGATTAGAAACTTTAGATCATAAGCTCTTTGAGTCATATAGACTATTCCTTCCTTTGCATGTTCTGAGGACTTAGAACAATGGGTCTTCTTGTCGCTATTGTAATAATATATTTTGTTGTGTTCTCTAATTGCCAGGATGAAACCAAAGGTGATTACGAAACCATTCTGGTGGCTTTGTGCGGTGGAGACAACTAAACTTCAGATTCTGCTGATCCATTCCAGCCTCATTGCCAAGGACCATTACCTTTGTCTCAGCCTTTACAAAATATAATATAGGCTTTAAACAGAGGCATCTCTAGTTTGGACTATAGTCCACACATGCTATCTGGAAAATGTATAGCCTGGAAAATATATTTTAATATCACTATTAACTCTCTTTTTTCTACTATTTATCCAAAGCTAAAGAGCATACTAAAGGTTCTGTTTGCTTTAGGAAATCTATCCTTGTAAAAGGACAGTTTTTGCCTAACAAGGCAAGTGCAGCTTTACAAATAAAATTAATTTGTGAAAAAGATGTAAAATGTTCTGTGTGGCTGTTCTGTTCCACTAGTCATAATACTGAACATGAGAATGAAATAAAGTTTAACACAAAACAACTTAACAGTTTTATATGGCACAATTGAATGCCCACCTTAAATAAATAGAACTGTATGGGTTTATGTAAACTGACATTTGGAGGCAGAACAAAAAAAGGTTAAATGGTAATGTGATGTCTCAGTGGCGGTAGGCATTTTCCACCCAAAAAGCTACTGTTCCATGAGATGCTGTATACTGTACCAGACCACTCAAATGGCTTAATTACTATGTCTGTAATGCAGTAATGTCAGGAATGCATAGATGTCCCCAACACACACTGATAGTGACAAGGGCACAATGCTCTTGGCTTCTTTGTTTGGTGGGGTTTTTTTATTTGGGGGGAGAGGGGGGAAGGGGTTGGTATAGACCAAACCTAATGAAACCCCACTGAGATAAAGGGATTAGGAATTGAAATACAAGATAGTGGATCATTAAGATGGACATCTAATCATACTAAGGGTCTTGTTGCAAATTACTCTTAATGTCATGATGCAAAAATATTTCTGATTAATGATGCATCATCAATTATTAGAGCTGGATCCTCCAATCTGACTAATCTGCATTCTCCATTGGTATTGGAGATGGGGACAAAAGGAGTGTTTTCTGTAGTCCCACAGCTGAGAGGATACTTTTTATCACTGAAGTTTGAGATGAAGGTGCTCAACAATAATCACTCTTGGTTGCTTATGATAACAGATAAGTTAGTCAGGTACCCATCAATATTTCTCATTATGGTATCATCCTGATATTGTCCACAGAATACTGTGACTGTATATAAAGATGCAAGACAATTAGAAAAAAAAATGCAGATCCCAATGGTAACGTGATCAAACTGTATGGATTTAATCAAAGCACACTGTAAACTAAACTACTCAGAGCTAAAAGGTATGAAAAATCAGAGTAAACTGACAATGGTATAGTCATTTAGCTTTAGTATTGCCAGTGTACTCTGATTTTTTAAATCTCTCCACAAAAACAACAACAACAACAAAACAAAAAAACCAAGCTTCTATGAGCAAGGAGAGGAAGTGTAATATTTCATCATAACTCAGTCCTGGTCTACTCCTAATGCAGTAGTGCCTATATATTGTATATTTGAAGTGAACACTTATCTTCCATCTGTGCTTGCGTAGTGTAAACAAAGTTACTGAAGTAGTGGATGTCCTGCAGGATGGATAAGCAGCCATCTTCTGCTCACTGTAGCAAGCAGTGCACTAAAAGAAAGTCTATGTCAGTGTTGTTCTTATTGAAAATGAGACCAGATGGCTTTTGTCAGGCCACACTGGGTAGAAGCAGCAAAGCTAGCAGCCAGAACTATAATTGTGTGACCATGTTTCAACCAGTCAATGTAAAATAGAGGAGGGAGATTAAAATGCAATTCAGTATCCATAATAGTAATATTTATGTGC
The DNA here is from genome assembly GCF_001723895.1 of Crocodylus porosus. Lineage (NCBI taxonomy): Eukaryota > Metazoa > Chordata > Crocodylia > Crocodylidae > Crocodylus > Crocodylus porosus. The sequence continues at coordinate 65,236,870 of NW_017728950.1, forward strand.
ACATTTCAATGGAAAAGATTGCTATAGTTTGTTTCCTATTTGGTTGCATTACAATTATTTGTCCTGTGTTTAGTCCTCCCAGTCGTTTGCCAGTGTTTTAGAGCAGGGATGCTCAACTGCTGGCCTGTGGGTCAAATGCAGCCCAGGGATCCACGGCATTCAGCTCGCAGGGCTCCCCATGAATTGGGAATTTGGTTGCAGGGGTGCAGAGGCAATCAGTCACCCTCCCCTGCTACCAAACTCCTAAGCCCTGTGCAGCCCAGTCAATGCTGGGCCACACACCCACACCCCATACAGTAGGCTAGAAGGTTGGGCCACACACCCTTCCCTGAGTACAGCTGGATCAGACCAGGTCAGGCCACACTCTCGTCTTTCCCTCCCCAGCACCCAGATCAGACACACCAAATCCAGCCTGTGCGTGGTCTGAGCACTGTCCATCCAGCTGGGGGGAAAAAGGTTGGGCACCACTGCTTTACAGAAAAGAATACCACCAGGATCAGAAAAACATATCAGGAGCCTCTGCATCTCCCTCTGCTCATCTATGTAAAGAGCTCCTTTTCTACTACTGAGTTTTGGCCCAGAACTAAAACAGTGGACAGGAAAAAAATGTTAAAGGAAGACAACATCGATGAGATGCTCCTTAAGATTTGATGTACAAACATACTATGTAGGGTTCTTGTAAGATACTGTACAGCTTCTATTCTAGACACAAAGCTTCTGTTAAGATGAGATTTTTTGGTATGGGGAGAATCTTGCATAGATCTAAGAGCTGAGACAAATCATATCAGATTGGTGCTGGGACCATTATTGGGACCTGGGTACAGCAGCCACAAGTAACATAATTTACAGCAGCCCTAAGCAGAATCCCTAGAGTGTGTAATGGGCTAAAGGATAAAGGCCCACGTTGCTCAAAACCTGGCTACCCTATCTTCATTCCCCAAGGATGTTGTGCCAGTACAAATTAGATTCCAGGATGTTACCCAATGCCTTAGTTGAATTTTCCAATAATTTCATTGAGTCTTGTAATAAGGTCTGATCATAGTTCTTGGCCCCACCAGTCACAGCAGAGAACCATGATAATTTACTTCCTGAGGCTGTAGGGAAATTGGCACCACTCCCAGCAAGCCTGGTTCAGTGTCATATTTATGTAGTTAAGGTAGTTAATCCCCTGAGGCCATAGGGAACAGGCCCCACCTGCTCCAGCCTTTAAAGGCTAGGCCCAGTTTGCAGTACTCTGTCTATGCAAAGACTTAGATATGTGCTCCTGATCCTTGTGCACTTTCTTACTTCATCTGCCAGATCTCTAGTTTTGACTCTGGCTTTGGCTCCTGATTCTGGTGTATTCTGGCATGTATTTTGACTCCTGATTCCAGCACACCCTGACCCCATCTTTGGCTTCTGATTCTCGTTCTGCTTCTGCCATATCCTGACCTTGGCTCTGGCTCCTGATTTTAGTTCTGATGCCTGGCACATCCTGACTTCAGTTTTGGCTCCTGGCTCCAGTTCTGACTTCTGGCAGATCTGAACCCCCAGCTCCCTGAGAACCCAGACTTCACCCATGTGTCAGTTGGCCAGCCCTGATCACCCATGCACCAGTCACTAATAGTTTGTCAAGATCCTATTTTTGGCCCTGCAAGGTAGGACCCAGTGGTTGATGTATAAGCTGCACTCCAGCCTCACAGCCCTTGACTCCACCTGAGGCCTCGAGCCCAAGGAAGTAGTCATCTCTTTCCAGCAGGCCAGGCCCTCCCCACAGCACCCAGGGTGACAAACTTCAGAGCAGTACATGGGGTCCTGAGGGCCCTGGTCTCTCTTGGAAAGAGGGTTGTCACCCGAAACGCATAAAACTTTCCACATGTCCATCATCTTCACCACCTTCCAGCAAAAATAAAAATTGGTGCCTATGCTTCAGAGAGAGAAATAGGACTTGTTGGGCCATCTGAGGGAGGCAGAGGCCTGGGATGGCACTTGGAAAACACTGAGTTAGTGTCCTGTGTTTGTAGTGTTGTGCACAAGGACATGTTGCATCTGCCTGCCCTACCAAGAATAAGGGGGAGCACTTCCAGGAAACAAAAGTGTGTAGCTGAAGTAAGGGGATCTGGACCAGCCAGTGGATATGTACCATTACCTTCCACCTACTTTATCTCCCTAATGTCAGGAACAAGGGTTACATCATGGCATTGCACCTCCCCATTGTTGTGTATTGTGCACCTTTCCCACCTCATCATATCTACAATGTAGCAATTGGCTCTAATGGACTTGGGTATCTTGGGCATCAATGGACATTAATTGCACCAAGGTAAAGCCCATCTCAGTAAGATGTAGGGCCAGTCCGTTGGTGATCAAGTTGACTGATGGCACCTGGAATTTTTGGTGACTGAAGATATGGGTAGACATAAAAGACTGTTGTCTCCTGTAAGACCTCCACCAAAACCCAACAACAGCTCCATCAAGACTATGTTCCTCCACTAAAACCCACAGAGCTAAGCCCTTTGGCTTCCTTCTGCCCACTCCTCCCTAGGTCTTGCTCATGGTCTTCCTGAATTTTATCTCAGACCAATTTTATCTCTGCTCCAAAGGCCACACCACAGTCTTGGCAGAGATTCTCTCACTAAAATAGCCTATTTTGTTCCCTGCCATGGACTGTCCATTTCCTTCAAAATGGCCCAGTCATTCCTTGACAGCATTTTATGGTCCATTGGATGCCTGTCAGCATCATGTCAGGCTGGGGACTGTACTTCATATCTCATTTTTGGCTGCAAACCCTCCAGCTTTTAGGGATGAAGGAAAGCTTTGCATCCACCCACCAACAGCAGATGGATGAGCAGACTGAGTGAACCAACAAGGTGGTGGAGCAATATCTGCTAACTTTCATTAGAATGACTGACTTTCCTTGGCCAAGTTTGGTCTGACTCTTCTCCACCCAACAAAGTCCCTTCTACACCAACTCTGGGTTTCACCTCTACTTCTGCCCAATGCTACCCACTGTCTCCCCAACTCTTACTGATGCAGGGTTGGTAACCCAACTGCAGCGCATACACAAGGATCTGAAGGGCCACCAACAGCAGGATAAGGAGGTCTATAAGAACTATGTAGACAAATATCACACTGAGATAGCCTCATTCAGGGTAAGGGTCAAAAATATGGCTGTATATCTGACATCTGAGCACCATCTGTTCCTGCACCAAGCTGGAATACCAGCACCTTGGTCCATATCCAGTCACCATGGTTATCATTTTGGTGGCCTTCTGCAGGAAGCTCTAAAAATCCATTCAGATCTACTCCATTTTTTCACATTTTCTTGCTGGAACCCTATACAGACAACCCATTTGTGAGCCACTTCATGTTGTCCCTTCCCATTGTGCTAGGTCAGGGGCATGAAGAGTTCATAGTTAAGAAAATCCTAGACAGTCAGAGAATGCAAGGGAAGCCCCGTTATCTGAATAATTGGGAAAATTATGGACCAGCAGACTGATTGTGGGAAGCCATGGAAAATGTGTATGCCCCTGACCAATAATCTGAATAATTTCCTTGAATCCTGTAACAAGGCCTGATACGATCTCTGGACCCCACCAGTGCCAATCAGAGAATCAGGGCAATTCGCCCCCTGAGGCTGTAGGGAAGCAGGCTCCACCTGCAGCAAGTCTAAATCAGTGCCCTGGGCCCAACAGGTCCTAGTGGAAGCCACAGAGAATAGGTTGTACCCACTCCGGCCTTTGCAAGTTAGGCCCAGCCTTCAGTACTCTGTCCAGGAACAGACTTAGGAATTTGTTTGTGACCCTCATGTGCTTTTTGGTTCACCTATGAGATTGCTGGATTTGAGTCTGGGTTTGGCTTCTGATTCCAGTTTTGACTCCTGGCAAATCCTCATGCTGACTTTGGCTTCTAATTCTAGCATATTTTCACTCCAATTTCAGTTCTGGCATCTCCAGCTCCCCAGCTCCCTGAGAACCTGGCCTGAGATCTCACCCATGTGTCAGATGACTATTCGCAACCACTCCCAGTCCCTAAAAAATCCTGTAATATTTGATTATATGTGAGATATCTGAAAATTATGATATTCTCAATTATATGTATTAGTGGAGTAAATTCAATTGATACATCTGAAGTTTTCCTTCCTGTATTAAAGGTCTTCTTTATTACCGGTCACTTCATCTAAATCTGCCCTTTTAATTTGTACATTTGCATTGTCACAGTGCGAAAAAGGCTTATGATGATAATTTTGAAAAGGAAATTATATGTTATTTCTGAACAAAACTTTTCTTTTTATTATCTATAAACATGACTTAAGGTGTAAAATAAAATATTATTGATATTATGAGCAAAATTTTATAACTGAATTTTAAAGCCGCTGCTTTGATTTCTGCTAGGGTATCTGATGCAAGATTAAAAAACACACATAAAGAAAACAAAACACTTTATGCTATGATACTGCCAAAGATGTTTACTTATCCCAGAAAGGCCAGAAAAATAAATAATTTTAAGAGCAAGGAACATTGTTAATTAAAGAATAATCATCTGATTCAATATCATGGAACAGCTGTTGTAAATCAGCATGGCTTCAATGAAGCCAACAAAGCTACATTGTTTTCCAGTAGTTGAGGATCTCTTCTCTTACTTCTAGTTTTATTTTATTTTTTAACGTAAGACTTTTAATTATTAACTTCTGCCTCCAAAATATGTTGATTTTGTCTTACACAAAAGAAATAAAGCAAGATCACTAGAATTATTGTAGTTTGTTCGGTCTTTTTTGCTACAGGGTGACATTTTCTCTTCAAAACAATAAATGAAGGAAAGATACTTGAGTTTTCCTGAAGTACAACATATGGGCCTTAATTTCCAAAAAACTAACCACTAGGAGTCACATGTGGTCCTTTGATTTTATGAATTTGAATTAAACCAAATATTAAAGACAGTGGGTATATTTACACATGCGCTTTACTGTGGCATTGATTAATTAGCTCCTCTAAAATGTTACCATGTATACGTGTGACACTATTAGGCTCGAGTAAATTAACTAACTTTGCCGTAAGATAGTACTGCCTGACACAAGTACTATCCTATGGTGGAATACTTATGCATACTCAAATGCGCGTGTAGACAGTGACTGGGGCTGACTGTGGGATGACGGTGCTACAGTGCGTGGGCTGCCTGCTGGCTAGCCCAACAATAGAGCACCGCTATGCCCTGCCAACCCCTCTGCAGCACATTGAGCTAGGGCAGAGCAGTTCCAGGTTGGCAGGCTGACTTCTCAGGCCTCCTGCCAGCTGGGTCTGTGCTGCCTCATCTCAAAATGCTGTGGTCCTGACTGCACATGTAAAGGCTGTTCCCAGGAGAAATAAACTGTAGTGCAAATTGTGGGAGAGTTTATTCAAGTACATTAAAAGCATGTGTACATGTGTCCAATGATTGCTGGCTTTATAGAGTAGTAGAGTGGGAAGGGAATCATAGCATATTCAATTTTCACAACATCAGGACAAAGCTCCTACTATACAAGGGTGTGGTAATCACAACTCTTCTCTATGGCTGTGAAGCTTGGGTGATCTACAGGGATCACCTTAAAGGCTTGGAATGCCATCACTAGTGCTAATTCTGACAGATCCTTGACATAAAGTGTGAGGATCATTGCACAAATGCCAGTATTCTCTGATGCTAATACCACCAGTGTGGAAGCACTGATTATTCAACATCAGCTACAGTGGACAGAGTACTGTGTGCACATGTCTGATGTACCTTTACTAAAACAACTGCTACAGTTCCAACTCAGCTAAGAACAAAGGACATGCAGGGACCAGAGGAAAGACTTCAAGGACACTCTCATGGTGAACATTAAGTGTGGCACTGACACCACAAATTGGGAAAAAGAGAAATAGAAGGAAAGAAAACAAGACTGAGAAATCCATGACCCAACACTCCCTTTAACCACCACTTGTGGCATTTGCCACAGAATTTGTGGCTCTAGGACTGGCCTTCTTAGTTATCAATTTATAATACTTTACTTGACATATGGGACTGATCATCCTTAACTGTGAGGGACTGCAGATGGCGATGAGGGTAATAGGGTTGGAAGGGACCTCAGGAGGTCTTGTAGTCCAGTGATGCCCAACCTTTTTGTCCAGTGGGCCAGATAGGAAGTCTGTCTGCAGGCCAGATCAGTCCCCATCAAACCATGTGGTGGAGTGGAGGGAGGCAGCTTGGCCCCAACCCAGCCTTGAGTGGCAAGGGGGACTAAGCTAACCCCGCAGAGAGGAATCTAGCCCCAACCTGGCTCCATGGTGTGGTGTGGCCCAGCTCAACCTGCCACGTGGGACTTGGGGTTTTGGAACGTGGCATGGGGGATGGTGTCTGCATTAATTACCACTGCTTTCCTGCTGCCAAATTTCCTGACCCATGGGGCAACCTATGGGCCAGATGTGATGCTTCCATAGGCCACATTTGGCCCACAGGCCAGAGGTTGAGCACCCCAGTATCCTCCAACCTCCACTGCATTCCAGTGCTGTACTGCCTTCAGCACAGGCCATTAAAGGATACCAGCCTATGCTAAAGACAGTACAGAGACACAATGTCCCAGAAAGTAACCTAGAAAGAATAGTGTCTCAAAAGGCTTTTTTTCAGAGTATTTTTTAATTCAGAGGCCCAATAGCCCATTTCATAGCCTAGAACACAAAAGTGTCAATAGCCCTCCATTCTCTTCCTTCATACCTCCCCAGCGTAGCTCCTAGGAGGACAGGAGCTGTGACTGCTCTCACGCTGCCACTGGTTTTGGGGAACAATGGCTTCTGGCACTTTGGTATACACACAATGTCCTACAGTAACATAGTTACTAAATGTTCAAAGGCCCTTTGGCTCATTTGTGTCACGTACAGCTTGCATTAAACATCTGTGTTAGGTATGAATAATTACCAGTTTGTTTTCAGCTTCAAGTTTATGCTTGCTATAGTGTACAAACTAAGTACTGGTGTTTCTGAATTGCCTGCAGTGCTTTATTATCATTAACAATGCTATTGCACATTTAGGTGTGGAAATGTAAATGTAGGCATGACACTGAAAGATGACTCCAAAGCACAGAAAGATGACTCCAGGTTATACAGAAAGGGTATTTCCTAGTATGGTTTAGAAACCGTACAAGTAGAACCGGTAATAAATTAGAAAAAAAAGCGGGGGAGGGGGGTCATGGTTAATTGTCTCTTCTTTGGAATACAAGGAATCTGCAAGGTTCTAAAAGCACCGCTTATAATACTTATACTAACATACTACTGGATGGAATTATATTTCAGCAAAATGTGAGTAATGTGAGAAAACTATGGATTGAAGCTTGAACTCCTTCAGTTAATGGCAAAACTCCAAAAATGTTCATGGATTTCACACTACTGTGCCTTCTGTCCAAGAAACTTTTTATGGAAAATGTTTCTTTCCCAGACCACGTAGAACCTAGCTGCTGAATTTCATCCCATCTGCAGGGTAGAAACGATTCAGACTGGAGAAGCTCAGATAATGGACATAGGCTATTCCTCAATAACTGTGCAGTGTGTACATGCTTTTTGTACACATTGCCTTTGGACGAAACTTCCAGATGCAAAACCCATGTGAGCAAATAGGAGACCACATGCATACATGTGTGTTTGTAAAGGAGATCCCATTCTTCAAAAATCAAATATCCCATAGTATAGATACTTTGAAAGGTACATTTTTCAGGTATCGGCAACAGCAAAACAAACACAACCCCCCCCCGCAAAAAAAAACCTCCCCACAAAACGTGTTGGTTATTAAAGTTGACATAGAAATGTCATCTTGTTCTTTTGGTTAGCCTCTCACTTCCTGTCTTGCCAAACAAAATGTGTAACGTATGGTTAGCTAAGGTAGCGTGGTTTTTTGCTTCTTATTTAGTAATTATGTATTGTACATGGCCCCAAGTGACCTTTGGTAGAGGCATCAATATATTACGAACAATGAACATTATACCCATGTAATGGATATGGACTTATTTCTGAACTGTTCACTGATGCTTGAAAAAGTGAATTTAGGCCTATAATCGAGGAATCATGTCATACCCCAATTTCTAGGCTCTGTGTGGTGAGATCTCTGGAGGACAGGACTCCTATTTCAACATTTATAGTCACTGCAAAACAAGGGTGCTGTGAGATTTACAGGAAAGAAATCTGATTTCAACATTCATGATCTTTGTGAAACCAAGAGGTGCAGAAATGTGCGAAAAAGAGAAATAAACCAAAAGAAGTTAACTACACTTTTGGAAAATTCATAAGCATTTGTTTCAGATGTCTGTGGTTTTGAGAGATTTCAATGCATTTTATTATATCTACATGTTCATTTATCAAGAATTGTTGTGTTATTCTGCTGTGACAAAATAAATGCTGTCAAACTGAGCAGGACCCAACTGTCAATGGTCAAAGAGACATTATCGGCTCTTGTAATTGACACACTTAAGTGTGAAAACATGAAATACAAAATACCACCAAAAAACCACACAGAAACCTAAACACAGAACAGCACTGTTATAAGGCAGAGTAATACAAAGAAAAGGAAACACAGATGAAAAAAGATAACTTAAATTAGTAAGAGTTTTGCAGCAGTAGTTACCAACTGGACTGAATGGGGTGGACATATCGGACTGAATGTGTCTCATTTTATCTGATGTTGAAAGTTGAATGTCCCTGGGTCTGGGTGGTGCTTGGATGAAAGACCACTTTGGAACCCAAAGCAATGTAAATACAAATTTCCTAGAAGGCAGCAGATAAATTTAATCCCTTCTGGGGGATTGAAGGCAAGCTGTTGTGGTCAAACACTTCGTGAACACCAAACCACAGAAACCAGAGAATTGATAAGATTTCATTCAGAACCAGCACTGTCTGAGTTGATGGATGGCGATAAAATGAATACAACTTTTTTTCTAAACTGAAGACAACATGGCTTATTGTTGCACTTATCCTAGTTAGTAACCAGAATAGATAAACATAGATAACCCCCATTTCTGCATATGCTGATTTTGTTTCATTTACAGTAATTGTCACTGCATTATCTGGATGTAATATAAGGCATTTTTGAAAGCCAACTGGATAAAGACATGTAGTTCAAGAGTCATGGATTTGACAATGACTGAAATCCAATTAATTGCTGCTAATGTTTTGCTTCTTTCCTAAAGCAGCTGATTCTGTGAGGGGAGGGGGAAGACAGACATATTGGGTAAGAATATACTTTAGAAATACTCATGTCTCAATAAAATATAAAAAAAGAGGGAGAGAGAGAAATACTGGTGCCAAGTCACTAGACCTGTCATGCAAGTGTTTGTAAAATTACATGGAAAAGTCCTTTATGCCTTTCTCTGTTGTAATGGTTCTCAACCTTTATAGACTCCTTCCATAACATTTCTAAATTCACTGGCACCCACTTAAAGAAATGAATTTCATTTGTGCTGTGAAAAAATAATTGAGCAATTCTTCTGTTGCAAAGGTCTCAGGAAGACCACAATAGGTCGGAAGATTTTTGACACTATGGATTCCTGTTTGAAATCTCTGGGTTTAAACTGTGAATCCTCTGTGAGTGTTTGCACACCTAATAATGCTAGTATTGTGAGGCACTCTGTGGTACCTTAATTGGATCCTATGGGACCTTGGGTTAAGGTTACTATTATATTGCAGAGGTGAGCACACTATTTCAGTGATGGAGTGCTATAAAAAGGTGGGGTAGCATCTCTAAGGACGCTGGCAGGATGGTGCCTCGCCATCCCGTCCCTTGCTCCCCATGTACTCTCTGGCTCCAGCTTCAGAAGCAAGCAGCAGCAATGTGTATGTCACCGAGTGAAAGGCTCTCTGGAAAATGTAGCTTTCTGGCAGAAAAAATGAGGTGATACCTTCCCTCAGTAGTGTGGCGAAATGCCGGGCTAGCGGCTCCGGCACCGCTTAGGGGAGCCGCGGGCTTTGCGGAGTTGTGCGAGCGCGCGGCTTGTGGG
>NW_017728950.1:65247646-65258087 GCF_001723895.1 Crocodylus porosus
GTGTAGCTTAATGCCAGTGGAGAGAAGTACAAAGCGTTCATTTTGATTAACAGTCTACTTCAAGGTTACATAAATGTGAGAGTGCCGCGCGGCAGTTACACACAAAAAAAGAGAAAATAATATAAAGTCTTTGCTAAAAACTATAAGACAGTTACAAGTAGCAGCCACCTTCAGCTGCTGCTCCTGCCCACTGCTTGCTGCTGGAGCCTCCTGAGCCAGAGAAGGTACAGGTACAGTCTTGGCTAGTTATGGCTGTGCTGCAAAGGCAGGCAAACAAAATTCATATCAAAACCCATTCACTCCCATCTTTCCAAAAGCCTGGGGGAAAAATATGGGTTCCCAATGCAGCCTTTGTTCTCCCTGAATGATTGGAAATTCATATCTGCATCCCTGAGTCAGCAGGGTACTTAAGTCAGTGCTTAACTTTAAACAGACGACATAAATCTACATACGTATGTATGGCAAGGTAGCACAATAGGGTGTAATAACAGCATGTCAGAGCAGACTCGATTAATTGAGTCTGCTGGAGCATGCTAATTAGCATGAGAGGAGCTTCCCCCCATCCTGATTGGGGGGGGGGAGGTGGGAGGGACTTGTCTTGTATTTCAGTAGATATGGTAAATAAAAGGCTGCAGATTGTCACTTGGGAAGAACAAAGCTGAACACATCAACCAAGCCTTAATCAGGATGGCCTCATTGGCTTACAGCTTTCTACAAACAGGATGGCAACACTGTTTTTATTGCCACTGCAGCTTATGAAAAGTGAAAAAAAATTGTACAGTTAATTCTGGAAACTTTTTGTAACAGATTGTCTCATTTTATCTGATTTATGTTTATTTAGGTCCTTCTACACCAGTGAAGAGGAACATTTACATTGATGGGGAAATACTTGCAGACTACGTGCTTGACATGCATACTTAGGTACAGAAAGGCAGTTAGCTGTAGTTGCATAACAAGCAGGCTTTGCACCTTGGACAAACTATGATAGAGTGGAGTGGTGGCCTGTGGGTTTGGACAGCAGACGTGGTGGTACAGGAGCCTTACCAAAAACAGTTTCTAGATGCTGCTACTGTTGCCACAGCATGCTCTAAATGCCCTTTCTCCTGCTCCTAAAGCAGCATCAGTGTAGTGTCTTGCATCAGCTGTGGCTGCTTTTTTGTGGAGGCTTACGATAATTTTGGTGCCTCTCCTAAACTAGCATCCAGGGCTGCCCTCTTGCCCCTCCCACCCCCTAGTTATGCTACTGGTTAGTCGTGTTAGTCTTAAGTCATCAGTAGACTGTTGCCTATAAAAGCTTACGTCTCTCTGAACCAATTAGTCTCTAAAGGTGTCTTCACATGTGCTCTGAGTTGTTCTAAAGAGCTGTTCTAATTAAAGCTCCCACAGCGCCTCATGTATGCAGTGTCCATGCTTCAAAATGGTGGTGGGGGCACTTTAACTAAAGCTCGTTCAACGCTTTAGTTAGTGTGGATGCTGAATATAGAAAACGCTGAGGCTGCTGGAGTGTGCTAATTAGCAGAGGGCCAGGGAGTCACCTGATCCCACAGATTTATTTTCCCTGCTGTAGTAGTGGGAGGGGGCAAAATTAAGGCAAACCTCCAATAGTTAGATTCTATACCTGGAACATTATAACAGAAGTATTCATTTTCCATATATAGAATCTAATTATTATGGGGTCATCTTATAATCAGGGGTGTCTTATATTTGAGTAAATACAGTAAATAACAGTCAGTGATCTGAATAAATGCGAAGTCTTCTGTAACAGTGCAAAGACAACAAAAAGTATACTATTTTTAATAATGTATAAACCTACTGGGCACATCCCCATAAGCCTGCATATGCAATGATATGCATTTTCCCTTATTCTGCCATGAGATAGAGCTAGTCACAAATAGTACTATCCTATGGCAGAGTTAATTAATTTATTGCACCCTATTATGGATGCAGATCTAGGTGGTGACATTTTGCTGCAGAGCTAATTAGTCAAATCTGCAGTACAGCACATATGGAGATGCACCTGGAATGCAGGAAAGGTGGGAAAGGGAAGAATACCTGGTTAAAAGCAATCATCCTTTCTTGAAAGTATGGCTGGCACAATCACTATTGTGAGCATTTAATTGAGACTTTGTCATGGATTCTGATTAGAAAGCATCATGGCATCCTTGGAGAAGAGTGGATGGCTGATTAAAATTCCAGGACATCCAAAAGCAAAGCAAAGCCACTAGAAACTATCTGTATAAAAAATGAAAACGAAGATTAAGAAACAATCTTGAGAGAATATGGACCAACAAAAATGACGACGACATCAGACACAGGGCAAAAAGAAACAAAAGGAGCTAAATCTGCATGTATTAATTAGTGTAAATTTCTAGTTTAGAAAAGGAAGATAAAAAAGGACAGTCACAGTTTCAGAGCGACTGTATGAAATGGTTACTCTTGCTTATTAGTCTTCAGTGATAAGGGGGAAAAGAACTGTGTTAAGGAACAGCATTTTTTAATAGAGAGAAAGGAAAGAAGTTCATTATTGGAGATTTTTTTTGGTTTTTTTTTAATAGCACCAGTTCATTCACTGTTAATTAAAGAGGAAAAGAAATATATGTTCATATTTTGCTTTCAAAGCAGGTATTTCATAGACACTGTAGGCCTGATTCTACTTCCTTGAATGGTAGTGTTCACTCTGTACTGATGGAAATATTTAAAGAAAGTGAAAGGCAAATGAGAATCAGCATCATTGTTTTTCTAATAGCAGTTTCCCATTTTCTGCACTGGACTGCCATCTACTGAGCTTGCTTCCCAACAATCACAACAAAATAGGAGGCTATATTACAAAAGAAATGTAGATAGGAGTGTTTGAACTCAGGAGGACTGGCAGAGTCTTATATTTGAAGAAGATACTGTATTTTTTACAGTCTGTATGATGGATTGAACTAAAATTGTTTAAATTATTGGAGACATTGACATTTTTTCAATGCTTTGTATAATTGTGCTCTTTAAAAAGAAAGAACAAAAAATGTGAACGAGTTTAAGATAAATTATATATAACCAAGATCCAAATGCTTGGGGCTAATAATTATTATGAAGATACAGATAATGGTCATCTTTCCAAATTTGCCATTATATTTTTCTGTTTTTTTAGTATTCACTTTCAGCAGGGCTGAAATTGCCTCTATGGTTAAAAGAGAGAATCTCATCCATATTAAAGCCACAACAGAGACACAAGGACAGGGGAGGTTTTGGAAGCAGACATTATTTTGGGATGAAGTTTGATTATTGTGGAGAATTTTGAGGTAGGCTGTGTACAAGGAAAGGATCAGAATTTAGCAGGTTATGAGAATAAAAGAAAGCAGAGCTAACTTAATAATGAGCACTAGAAGTGAATACCAAGATTTTAAACAAAATACAACTAAAACGTGTTTGTTTACGTGTGCACTGTTTGTACAAATTCAGAACAAACATTTGTGTCCCCTTTCTTAACATTTAAATCATCCCTTTATCCTTGTTCAGAAAGAGAGTTGTGAGGCATCCTTTTGGCTTCTTCTGTATGATATTGTAAGAAGCAAAATGGGTGACACTGATCATGAAATACTGAGTTAGCAAATGATGCAGCAAAAAGAGCAGAATAAAGACTCTTGTTCTTTATGTTTCAATACATAGGAAAATTAATAGGCAATATCCAGTAGGAAGGAAGTCTAAGGGAGAAAGGATTCATAGGAGTAACTGGTATGGTGTGTGCCTTTCCAGCATTTCCTAAACTCGGTGGGTATCATTAAACTCCTTACTAAAGCTGCCTTTATTCCTTATTGTCATTGCCAGCAGCAATATGCAGCATGGGATTTAGTGGTGAGGGAAATGGTGGCTGAAGCAGAGGGGCACAAGAGGGTCCGTACACCTGACTGTTGCTGCCTTTGCAGCCCAACAGACTCTCCATGGGATCTCCATCCTGGGCCACCTGTAAGTGATTGATCAGGGCCTACCCCTCTTAGGTAGACTATTGAAAGAAGTCTAGTCTACTGAAGATTTAAAAAAAGTTGGCAATTTCCATGGGTGACTGGTGCCACCTTACTCAGGGGGGGCATGTGCCACCCCAGCAACCAATCAGCGGTTGAATTCCAGCTTCTGTAATCTGCATGAGAAAGGCTAGGGAGAAGCTGGGGGAGAGTCTGCGATTTAGTATAAGAAAAGCTGTGGCAAGGCTGGGCAAGGAAAAAAGTCCTTGACAGTGTTTCTTTCTTTTCGGGTGCAAGATGCAAGCTGTGCATTTCTAACAATACTCCATTTCTAACACAAGTACTAAATGACTGCTCACTAACCCTAGTTACTGCGCAGTAGAGCCAACAAACGTCTTTGTGACGCTACTGTGCAGTAGTATCAGGGTACTGCTCAGTCAGCATCTTGTGTAGATGTGGCTACTGAGTCTGAAAACTATACAAGACAGTAGATACAGCTACCGTTTCAATTAAACTGATGCAATAAACTCTGGTGCAGTATGTACTGGAGACAGCAGCTCCCAGGTGCAGCATCTGCATGTGTGCCCAGGACAGCAGCGGTTTGAGCTGAGGCAGAGTAGCCCCAGGATGGCAGCAGGCTTTGGGGGCCAGCCCTGGGCTCCAGGTGGTGGCATCAGGTGGTGTAGGGCCTGGCTGGGGCCTGAGAGTGCAGAGTCAAGTGCGGAGCCTGCTGCTGCGCCCTAGCTCAAACTGCTGTGGTCCTGGTCATTGTCCACATGTACATATCTCTGCAGTAAATGATTCTGCCATAAGATAGTATTGTTCTTGACAGTGCTATCTTACAAAGGAGTTAATTAATTTACTGAACCTTAATACTGAAGCATGTGGAGATGGTGATGCTTTAGTGAGGATCTAATTACTAAAATGCATGTGTAGCTGCACCCAATGAACAGAAACTCAGAAAGTAAATTCCATTTGTTACAAGTCTTCATGGAGCAGCTTCTCAGAGCTGTGACACCAGGATAGGAGGCACATTAAAGGATTTCTTGATCCAAAACATATTAGCTTTAACATCGAGTAAAGGTTAAGTTTAATCTCTTTTTTCTTTTTCTTTTTGAGAAAGATCTTTTTTATTGCAAAACCTAGCTTGAAACTGTTTTATACTGTGCATATTTTGCAGGCTATTTTTCTTCTCATCTTCTGAATGTGTGTCACAAGCAGGACAATCATGCCTGGGACACATATATAAAGAGACAACGAAGAAGGGAAAATCAACAAGAAGGGACAGTCAAGCACAAAATCCTGAACTCACTGTAGTCAAGTGGAATTCTCCTATTGATTTCAGTGCAGCCTGTTATTTCATATTATTAATATTACTACTACTATTAATTTCCTACTAATACAGAGGGCTGGGCTAGATGATCCTTGAGGTTGCTTCTAACCCCATTGCAGCCCACACCTTGGAGGTCAGTCCCACAGTGTGCAGACCATTCAGCATGCAGCCCGTGAGCTGCATGCAGGTGCCAGGTGCAGCTCCTGCCCATTGCAAAGTTGGACAGTCCTGCTCCTGCTCTATTATAAACAAATCCTAACAAAACCTGTATTAAACTGGGTGCCATATGAAGTGATTATACTGCTGTGCTTTTTGTATTGAAGTCAAATATTTAAAGTATCCTAAAGTTTAATTTTATTCCTATTTGATAACAAATTGTATGATGGAAACAATGCCCACAAGTATCACTTGACCCAATTTTCTAATATGAAGAAAACCCAGTCAGTCATTTCCTGTAAGAAGAAATGAACAAAGCAAGTTCCATGGAAGGGCAGAAGGGTTTCAGGTGACTTCAAGTCTTACTGAACAATGTTCATTCACATCCCAGATCCTCTTTTAACGATGTCACTCCTTTCCTTAAAGGCAAAGGATTATTGAAATTCCAACCTAAAACTCAGATTTAAAAAGAACAACTTTATAGCTGTCTTTCCTTTGTAGATTTTTAGTACTAAAAAATATGCTAGATGATCTTACCTTTGATGCTAAACTCCACAGGAATGTCAGAATTTAAGGACCCAATGGTCAATTGATACATAAAAGACTCACAAGTATGTACTGACTTGTTTATATAGAGGAAAATTCAATAGCCTTTGAGTTGATAAAATGAGTGACAATGGCAAGATACAATAAGGTCTTTGTAAAAGAGCATTTCTATCAATGTGATCTAGGCATATTCAACAGGTATCTGGGATATAGCTATATACCCATAGGCATATTAGAATATAAAAATCACCATATCAAGCCAGTGATTCATTTAAATTAGGGATGGCCAAATTCCTAACCCTTGTAGCCACAAAACAAAATCCTGACACATCCACGAAGCCACTGTACACTAAACTATTGAGATGATCATGGCTCAATGCCAGTGATCTCCATGAAGAGCCCACATTCAGTCATTAAATGACTTCTTAGAATAAATAATAATCAAGAAAGGAAGAAAATAAAATAGAAAATAATACATGAAATTGATAGAGAGAGAGAAAAAAGGGTGTTTTTATTTAACTGCTTCACTTTCTTTACGAGCTTCATTTAAACTGCCCAGAAGCCTCTTGCAGTTCACAAATTGTAGTTCAGCCAGCTTTGATCTAAACAAATGGCTTGTCTGGCAGCAGTGACAGCAGATGTTTCAGATGAAGATGCAAGTAATCATGCAGTGAAAAGTACCGGAATGTTGTCTGTATGATCAAATGTCCATTCCAATCCTTGACAACTAATTGTCAATTTTACACCAACACCTACCAAAAACATGCTCTACCCTATTTGTTCTAGCTGTGAATTCTCATATTAAGCATGTAGACAGCTAACTTTTTTTTAATCCTACATTTTTATTCTTAAGAATTTATCTAGTGATATCTAGTGTCAGTGAGTTTCAGAGGTTATTTAGTCTCACACATAAAAATCAAATTGATGTTATGAGTTTTAAAAATACTGCCTTTTACAGTTTCACAGAATGTCCCCATCTTGTTTAATGAAGAAGGGTAAACAAATACAAAAATATTTTCTATCATTTGCCCATCTTATTTACCTCCCCTTTCATCTAAGCCAGTTCATAGTCATAGGGAAGGCCTCCCCTCACTGTACTTATTTTCATTGCTTATCTGCAAACCCTCTTCAGTTTCTGCTGCACTACCTTTTGAAAGAAGAGAGTGATATTTCAGCAGTACAGATGCTACTTTGGCACTTGGGAGATGCAGGCACAATTCCCTCTGATGCTACATATTTCCTGTATAACTCAGGACCAGTCACTCACTTTTCCTGTCCCTGAATTCCCCAGCCATAAAATGGAAATATTGCTAGTTCCTTAACTCACAGTGTACTTAACAACTGTAAAATGCTAAGATACTACGTGGGTGTATCTACATGAGATGAGGGTGTATCTACTGTGCAGTTGACTTATTAAGTGTGCAGTAAACATGTCAGTGGCTACACGGGTGGCTCAATTAGGGTGTATAAAACTAATAAACTCCTCAGCAGGGTAGTACTTGTATTTACAAGTTGTATGTACATGTTGTGGAGATTTTTCATGCATGGCAGAGCATGTGTAGACTCTGACCCAGCTGACTGGAGCACAAGGGTTCTTCCGTGCTGGGGCTGCCTGCCAGCAAGTCCCCACACTGATGCACTATCATGCCCCAGTCAGCCCTTCTGCAACACGCTGAGCTGGGTTGGAGCAGCTTCGGCTTGGCAGACTGGCCCTCCAGGCTCCCAGCCAGCTGGGGCTGCTGCAACCCAACTCAATGTGCTACAGTCTTTGTGCATGTGAAAATTGCACACCCAGGAGCTTTGTGCGAACAATAAACTGCGGAGAAATAAGCGCCACAGTTTGTTGCTGTGCACTAATGGCACATGTAGACCTGCCCCCATGTGTATAATCTTAGAATGGTAAGGTGACAAGCACAGACTATAATGTATACCAGGTGTATCATTCATTTAAATCATAGCATATTTAAACATTATTTTCCATGTCCTTTTCACAGTCTTATATTCAGGTCCTAATCCCACAGGAACTGATATTGTTTTGAAGGATACCACTTTGGTCCCTAGTTTTCATCATAATTTAGTTTCAGAGTTTTCAAGTTATCTGAGATGATGATAAATGCTTCTAGAAGATGATTTAGTTGAATTATACTAATAACTGAATTGTTAGCTTCTTTCTTGTCTCCCAGATGTCAAATGTGCTATAACAATTTATGTTTTCAAAGCTGGGCTACTGAAACTGTACTTTATTTGTGTCTGTTCTTGATAAAAATGTGAAAAAGGCATGTGAAAATATTCTTTCTAAATTGTTTTAAGAACCCCCCCAGAAATAAGTGCCATAGAATACAGTAATATAACTACTAAGCAAAAACCATACTTTTTACTGTCTGCCTAAGATGCAGTGAGTGTGCTTTATTATTAATATTTAAAATAATAAATAACACAGGACCTGAATATGAGAGGAACTGCTTACTGGAACAGTTCCTCTCATATGTAGTGCAATATAAGGTGTTGCCCTACAAAGAGGCATAGCCAAGCAGCTTCACACCCATAGCAACCATGCAAGACCCTGGGCAGCACCAGAACTCACAGAGGTGATCACACCGGTGTGATCAGCTCCCACCACAGTTGCACCTATTTTTGTGCCTCCCCACAGAAGTAAAGCCTAGTGCTGTTGCCCTAGTTGCTCCCCCTACTGGCTCTACAACATAATGAGTTCCACCATGACAACCAAGATCAGTAGCTTTAGACTCATCCCACTTTTCAGTCTTCAGAAAATGAGAGGCAGAGACTGTTCCACTGATGGCTTTTGTTTATGGAAGTCCCTGTGAAAAAGTGTAGTGATTGCATGTTGTATGGCTAGATTAAATAGTTTGGGCTCCTTTCTGATGTGGAGGTTGAAGCTGTTCCCATTACTTCCTGTACAAAGACAGATCCTCTATGTTTGTGTTTTATTTAATTTCATCTTAGACTTGGTTTCTACTCTCTGGGATATAATGAGGTAGGTTTCCCAATTATTGTCAACTACACTTAGGGTGAGTCCACACATGCAAGCACATGCACTTGTAGCAGCTCAAACGGAAGCAGTGCAAATTTGAGCTGGGGCTTTTTGCCTCTGTGCATATGCTTGGACATACACTTTGCTGTGGAGCAAATTGTGCCACTCAAGGCAAAATAACCCGGCCTGACTGCTCCCAGATCTGCAGCCAGGGGGAGCTAGAGTTCAGGGCCAGCACCTATGCTGTCCCCAGCAGTATAAAAAGCTTCCCTGTTCTGACTCCAGCAGTATAAAAAGTGGGACTGGCAAGTAGCTCAGGGCTACTTGCTCTCAGGAGATTCTGAGGCCCAGGCAGTTGGTACCTGGGGACACTACCCCTGGATTGCTGAAGCAGCCCTGAGAGTTCACTGCACCCTCTACCCACTGCAGCAGTCTGGCAGTGGGGGCTGCTGCCTGGCTGTGAGCTGCTGCCCACCTTCCAGACCTGGATGAGGCATCTGCCCCTCTGGGCCAGCTGCCAATGGGCTGTGGCAGCAGAGTTGGCCTTTGTATGGCACTACTGCCATGTTTGCCCCCTGCCTGGCCATCTGGGCAGCTATCACCCAATTGATGTTCCAGGTGTGGTGGCCTGCTTTTAACTGTCAAAGCATGTCCTCCTGTCCCCAATTGGCCAGGAGGCCACCCACAGTCAGCTAGGTTCAAGGTGCCAGCTCTGAGCAGGCAGGGTCCTGCCACTGGCCTCCCGAGCAAGAATTCTGCTGTTCCCTACTGAGAAACTGAAAAATCCCTGATAAAAACATCCCAAAGTAACTCTGTAAAATAGCCCAAAATCCATGTTCCTCCACAATTAAATCAAAAAACCAGTGTAAAGAGAGAGACAAAGAGAGAGATCAGTTGGGCAATGTTTTATTGATATACCTACAGTGTTAAAGCAATTTGGAAAACTATCAGTGTCACTATCATAATAGTGAAGTCAACTCTAAATACATGTCATGAATTCATAAAAAACATGAATATATATTTTGCTTCCCCCCACAGGGGCCACAGCCACGCCACACGGACCACAGATCCCCCTTAGTGGCTACTCCCCCCACAAGGGCCACATTCCGTGCCCCACCCCCGCTTGGTCCCCCAGTTCCCTGGATTGCTGCCCCCCAATGGCTGCCCCAACCAGTCTTCCCACTCCCCCAGACCCCCCAAATGGCTTCCTGCCTGGTCCCATCCCCCACTTGAACCCCAGACCCCCATGGCTGCCCCCGCAACCCCAGCCTCTGGCATTTAAAAAAAGAAAAAGAAAAAGAAAAAGCCTCTGCTCACAAAGCAGGGTTTGTGGGGGCTCCAGGGCTTCCTGACAGAGCCCACCCCAGGCAGCAGGGAGCAGCAGGGGGCAGCAGGGCCTGGGCTGTGGCTGCCTAGGCTGCCACTCAGCCCTGCACTGTGCTGGTGGGCCTTAATGGCAGCTAGAAC
>NW_017728950.1:65258272-65290920 GCF_001723895.1 Crocodylus porosus
TCCTCCAGTTCCCCCACCCCTTACTTATTGACAGTGGAGCCTGTGTCCAGCTCCCTGCTGCTGGCATACTACCTTCTTCAACACCAGGGTGAGGGACAACCATAGGGTGACCTGGCTGCCAGAGCATCTCTGGTTTTCTCAGAGGCTGCCCCACTTCTTTTTCTGCAAGGTTTTTTGCCCCCTGAACATCCAGGGATCTAATTTTACCCCCATGCTGCAAACTTGCAACACGGGGAACATTTTCGCATTCCTACACATGCCTCTTGCAGTAGCTAAAAGGGGTTTGAGACACTGCAAGGAGCACATGCAGGCTCATGTGGATGCACCCTTATTGTTTACTTTGTGAGGCAAGCATAGATTCAGAAGTTAATGTGTGACAGTACAACTATTTGTCCTAGAAGTTCATGCTTAATATTATTTTTAATATATAAAATAATTCAGATTATATATTATATATATTTAATATATAAAAAAGATTCAGAGTAATTAATTTCAGGATAATAAAAATTGATATTTGGAAATAGTAGTTAAAGAACCCCCTTACTTGCTTTCATGGTACACATCCAGGAATAAGATATATCCTCCCTTAAATCATTAAAAGCCACCTTTAACCTGTTGCTTATAAATCATGGACATGTGACTCCATTGAAGCAGGTAGTGGGGTTGAGACACATCTGTTAAGCCCTGTTTATTTTGTTATTTGATTCTCCTAGCTTTCCCCATTTTGGTTTGTCTTCTAGTACAGTGCAGTATAATTCAAGACACTGCAACCCACCACAGTAAGTTCACAACCTTGATGCAGGGTACTTGTTTTCAAGACAATTATGAATTTATATCTCAAGAAAAAATGATAGAACTTAAAAACCTAAATCAGCTTTTAAATTGTGCCCTTATTCTACATGTTATAGCCAAATGACAATGAAACAAACTTACAAACTTTACGCATAAAAAGAAAAGAAGCCTAAAATGCACAAATATGGAAACTGTGAGAGGCAAAGATTTCTTAGGGTGATATCATTTATTGGACTAACTGCATAAAATGTAGATCAGATATCCTTGCCTCTTGCATAATTTCTCAACTATATCTGCTACAACATCACTCTTACACTACCACAGTTATGGGAAATTCAGTTAGAGCTGTATCATCTAATCACCAATTTTTGGAATTAACATTTTAAAATTTAGAATTTAACAGGCTAGTTTTAATTCACATAATATATTTTTAGAGTGTTAATGAAAAAAATACACAGGGACAAGCAGAGCAAATTCAGAACAATACATAACTCAAAAACAAAATGCCTGAGTCAAAAGAATACTTGATCAGGGATTTAAATTTAAAGGAGATAAGTAGTTTTACTGAGGGACCACAGCTTTTAATTTGGTATCTTTTCAACATAAGGGAGTATTTCTAGCTGTCCTCGTAATGTGGAGTAAAAAGTATTTTCCTAGGCAAAGATTTGTTAAACCATCTGGCTAGAAGGGAAACTGTTTTCATAGTCTTCCACCACTAGATGTAGCTGTTGATACTTGTGGGAGTTTTTTATGTTATCAGAAAATACTTTTTTTCCCCCTTAGGTCTTCAGGGATCGTGTGAGGGGCACCATAATATTTATAAGTAAACCATCCAACTTGCCTTTACCAGTGCTCCCCTCCCAATAAACATGATGTCAAAAGGTAAAGTTCAAAACTTAAGTATGACATGAGTTCTCATGAATTAATTATGAAGTCCAATGCAATAGTGTTTCAAAATAAATTAGGGTATAAGTTTCCAGCTATCAGCCTGACATTGTAACTACAGCAGTGTTGTGCAGGTTTCTGTTGCAGCATCAATGCATTTTACATGGCTAGGATATAGCAGTAATCCGATCATCTGCAATTGCCACAATACCAGACGGAGATCCCTAAAAATAGAAGTCCTATGGTAATCTGTCTAGATTACTGAATTTAATGACTTCTTGGCAATAAATCAGGGGATGTTTGCAGAACTGGATTTAAATACATCACAAAGTTGTGTTTGTATTACAGAGATCTACTAATGCTCCCATGTTCTAGTGCTATCAAGGGAAGCATTTCTACAAAAGAACTGATTTTGTCATATTAATTTAAGATTATTTTCCCCATTTAGTTACATGTTAACGATGTTTTTAAAGTCTTAATAATGGCTATGTTGTTTTTTACAGTAGGTGAATTTTCAGAAAATAAGAGTGTTACATTTTTTAAAAACAAAAATATGGTGAAGTACAGAAAATATTGCTTATATTTTCTTCTATTTACCTACCTTATGACTTACATAAGAACATGTATATTTGTGTGCATACACATCTAGACTCATATGCTACTATGATGAGTAGTAGCAATCAACATGGGGAAAACAAGCTCATCATCTTACAATTGCATATAAGGAAACCACATTAAATACACTGTCACCATTAATTACTGCCCTGTGCTCAGTAAGGGACACCAATTATGAAGTTGATTCAAATGCAGGTAGCACTGAGACTCACTATAAAATGCAGGGCCCAGAAGAGGAAAACATACTTATAGAAATACATATTTTTTATTTCTTAACCCATTTGAAAAAAGAAGGGGGTAGGTGTTCCCTCCACAGGGAACTAGTACCAGGCCTGTAGATAGTGTAATACTAGCGCCAGCCCTGAAATCCTCCCTTGATACCAAATATGCTTGATCTTAGCCAAAAGATGCCAGTGAGGCCTTGCCCCCAGGGATAGAGTAGTAGAACCCATCTGAATAAGATAATGACAATGCCTATTGTCGCTCAGTCCCTCTCAGCACTGACTGTTTTTAAAGTCGTGGTAAGCCACTATATTAAATAGATTTTTACTTCCTCTTCACTTCCACAGCTGAGCTGTGTCTTTCGTTCCCATTTCCAGTGATTCCCATTTCTTTACTAGCCTTAAATGTCTGACAAGTATCACCAAATGGGGCTCCAGATAGTTCACCCAGAATCCCTGTCACCCCCTCTCTCAGTTTGGTGCCTATGATTACTATGGCCCCACTCTACATAAGGAGGAGCCAAACCCTGGTGCCCTAAATATCATCTGTATACAGGTTTCTCTTGCTTTATGTGGGTCCTGTATGTGCAAATTTGTTCTTAAGCAATGACTCTTTTTATACCAAAATGTCATTATATGTGAGGTAAATTCACCCTTATGCAACCAGTGTGGTAGAAGTCTGCAGTCAGCTGCTTTGTGTGGTGTATTGTGTGTGTGACGTGCACCACAATATTGTCTGCTGTGTGGATCTATGCTCCTTGCGCATTGTCTGTAACACGTGTTTCTGTATCTGCCATGTCCATTACGATAGTTTCCTAGTTTCTAGGGTTGGAAGGGACCTGAGCAGATTATCAAGTCCAACCCCCTGCCATGGCAGGAAAGAGTACTGGGGTCAAATGACCCCAGCAATGTGTTCATTTAGCCTGTGCTTGAGTGTACTGTCAGATGTTGGTGAGTACCAAATTTGTCTTGTAAAAGTGGTAGAAATTGGTTGGGGGTCAGTATAGTCAAGGTCTTGGAACATATCCCTATTTGTTACATTGTGAAGTGGGTTCCCTTTAGCAAATTTGAGTTATGCATCATTTTTCAGGAATGCATGTACAGCATAAAGCAAGGGAAACCTGTATTCATTTCTGGAGGATCTCAGGACTTGTGACAAGAACACCCAGTTCCAGTCATGATTGGGGAACTAATTAGCATGTTAATCCTTTGGGAGTGGGCAGGGGATACGTGGAGTACACACAGGGCACATCTACATGAGCTGTTTACTGCAGAGCTGATTAATTAGCTCCACAGTAATGCATCACACTCTAAATGTATGATGCTATTAGGCTGGAGTAATCTAATTAACTGAGCTGTAGGATAGTATTGCCCAACAAGTACTATCCCACAGCAGAGTTATTTATTCTCCTGCAATATAGGTGTAGATGCTGACTGGGACTGGTTGGGGCACAAAGGTGCTACAGTGTGCATCTGCTTGCCGACTAGCTCTGCAGTATAGCATTCTCATGTCCCAGCTAGCTCCTTTGCAGCATGTTGAGCCAAGTCAGAGCAGCCCCAGGCTGGCAGATGACCCCAGGGCTTCCTGCTAGTTGGGGATACTCAACTTCAGCTCAACATGCTGAAATCCCGGGCACATGTGTAAATGCTGGGCCCAGGAGCAATAAACTCTGGCACAAATTGCATTGGAGTTTATTGTGACAAATTAATTTTATGTGTTGACATTCCCACACTTACTGAGCAATGTTGAACTATGGGATCATCATGGCTTGAAATGCTCTCGACTCTGCTGGGCCCAGTCAAACAAATTACAATAAAAGCTTTGTTATCTGGCAGAAGTGGGGTAAGGCAGGTGCCAGTTATCTAAAAATTTTGGTTATCTGGGCTTGCACATGGTAGCGGTGGTGGAGATGGTAGATGGTGGCACTGGCTGCTGGCACCACGTGCAAACTCTTCCCCCACCACTCCTGCATCCAACTGGTGAGGCAGCACCTGTGTAGCCCACAGAGGGGAGCCACTGCCCTTGCCTCCCGCCCAGCCCTGCTCAAGAAATACTTGATGTGCATCATGCCAGAAATTCTCGTTAATAGAATATTTCAGTTTGTAAAATTTTGGTTAACACAGCTTTTACTGTATACAGTAAATCATAAGCCTTTGGTTTTTGAATATTTGTATGGTTTGTAATCTATATGGGAAGGTACAAAAGTGCTGCTTAAATGTGTGTTTATGGAGTACCTGTGAAAAAACTTGGAGCAATTTCAAAAAAGGTGAAGTGCATCAATTCTGAGTGAACTAAGTCTATGGAAATCTGTAGTACTTTGCGATATGCAGATTGCTACCAATATGTTTACCTCAAAGTCAGTATTTTCAAATTCCCCCTCACCTCCACATGCTCAGAGAGAGCAGGGTCTGAAAGTAAGGGGAGGAGGAAGGAGCTTCAGGGGAAAGAATTTTGGGGCCAAGGGAGCTACCTTATTTCCCCAGCTTTATTTTCCTTGCTGCAGTAGTGGGAGGGGAAAAATTCAGGAGACACCTCCAATAATTAGCTTCTATACCTGGAAAATTTTAACACATTAATAAATTTTTCATATATATAGAATCTAATTACTGGGGGCTCATCTCAGGGTTGTCTTATATTTGAGTAAATACAGTAATATGAACTCTTAAGTAAAATATGTTGAGAAAAACTTAGGATGAATGAATCTGATGATGGACAAACATTTTTTTCCCTGTTAGGGAAGATCAGAAGTTGCCTGACCAAGGTTGTCACTTGTATATTTTAATTTCTAAGAAACAAAAACTTTTCCAAAAGTAACGGCTAACATGTTTTACATATATGCATTAACACTGGACCAGTTGCAAGCATATACTTATGCCCAATCTATGACTTTATATTACTTGTAGAAAGGTCTAAAGTAGGGATGGGCAATTATTTGGGCCTGAAGGCCACATAGGGAGTTTGGAGGAGCTGTCACAGGCCAGGTTAGCACCACCCCTACCCCAACAACTCACCAAAACTCCCTATGGGGCTTTGGGCAGGCAGAGAGCAGTGTTCTGGAGTGGGATGGGTGCAATTAGCTCCCTCTATGCCCTACACTGTGAGTATGTGTATAGAGGTGTGTTGGGGGAGGCGCTGTGCTGTGTAGTTTTTGAAGGGACTGATCCTGGTACAGTTACAGCTACAGCTTTGCTTCCCTGCCTCCTATACTGGCTGAAGTTTTCCACCCACCCATCTGGAGCAGCACAGCAGGGGCAGAAATGGAAGAAGGAGCTGCCACTAGAGGTGAGGGGAGCAGAGCAGCACCTGGCTAGCTTCAGCTACATTGGGAACAGCCCTGCTGGTAGCTGCATGTGCTGGCTGAGTCCTGGACCAGTAGGGCTGTTCTGTAGTTCTCACATCCAGCTGTGGCTCCTGCTCCTGTCCTTGCTTTGCCATTCTGGGCAGGAGTGGGTGAGGCTTTGCCCCATGCAGAGCACTGTGGGGGCAGTCGTGGACTGGATCCAATCAGTTAGTGGGCTGGATCCATCCTTGGGGCTGTATTTTGCCCACTCCTGGTCTAAACACTGGCAGTTTTAGGGTATGTTGGTCAGTGGAAACCTTCTCTGATGTTTTATTAGTAAGAGTTTGTGTAACATACAGGAGTGCAAATAAGAGTTTGAAATTTATTTCCTGCCTTCAGTCCTCTGACTGATGGCAGGGATACAAAGATGAATAGCCCCTCACATGTACTCATTTTATTGTACACATCATTTGAGCCTTACTGTATTCTTAGTTACACTTGTGCAACTCCATAGATGTGGGTGGAATTGCAGTGGTGTAAATTAGAATAAAATTTGGTTCCCTGATTTTTGCTAAGTTGAATTGCAGAGCTCAAAGGAAAAATCATTAAGAAGTTTACACACAATTTACACAAGTGCATCTGCCCACTTTTCCCTCCCACTCAGAAATCCAGCTGCCTAGAACCAAACCTTTGAGTTTCACTGCATTTTTCAAATACTGCTTCATATGCTTTAAAACAGGAACTTTCTATCACACACCCTATTCCATCTTAACGCCATACAGCATCCTCTGTGATTGTTGGCTTTTGTCAGCTCCTGCCCTCAACAAGATAATGCCAATTCAACCAAGCACAAGCAAGTAAATTTTGCTTCATTTCTAGTTTCCAGCTCATACTTGCCTGTTTCAAACAATAAGTAAACTGATGACAGATGGGAATTATTTATCATTAGTGATGAACACACATCAACTAGTCATTAATGCCTTGTACTTAGATTTTTAATCCTTAACTCACTGTAATTTGCTTGTTTGGATTTTTGCCTACTATTTTCCCATGCAGGTACAAGATAAAAAAGCCAGCATATATATTAACCAAAGTGGTCAAAACAAGATGCAATATACTATATCAGTGTTTTTATATTTATTTTTCAAGACCCTTTTTTGCTTATGTACTGATACACTGAGGGAACATTTTCAAGAAGCATGGCGTTCATTAAATTCTCATTTGGCTTTAGGCTATATTGGTGATTCTCAACTAGGGTGGCACAGTACCTTGTGGTGCCTTGAGATCATTTTGAGGGTGTCATGAGGGTCCATGCAATGTTAGCACCGTTAGGAGTACAAACATGATTCATTAGACAAACTCAGAGGATGTATCCAGACAAGTGTGCACATACCTCTTGCAGCATCTCAAACCCCTTTGAGACACTGGAAGAGGCATGTGCAGGAAAAAAAAAATGTTCCCCACACTGCAAATTTGAGCATGGGGGCAAAATTAGACCTCTGGATATTGAGGGGTCAAAAAATACTCTGGGGAAAAAAAGTGGGGCAACCAGAGGCTCGGTCCTCCACAGAGATGCTCTGGTAGCCAGCCAGAGCATCTCTATGGTTGCCCCTTGCCCCGTTGCTGAAGCACGCTGCCTGCCTGTACGGGGAAGCAGCACTGTAGGCTGCAGGGACCTGGACCTGGCTTTGTAGCAGGTAAGTAGAGAGTTGGTGGGGCTGGAGAAGGGGGGGGAGACCATGCAAGTGGGGAAGGGCACCTGGCCTCAGCCCTCCATTCCTTCCCCCAACTCCCCATTCATTACCCTAGTCTAATGGTCTTTTTTTCACTTGTGGAAGAACATGGATTTGAGTACTTTGGGATTTTTAATCAGGGATTTTGCAGTTTTTTAAATAGG
Source organism: Crocodylus porosus (assembly GCF_001723895.1). Lineage (NCBI taxonomy): Eukaryota > Metazoa > Chordata > Crocodylia > Crocodylidae > Crocodylus > Crocodylus porosus. The sequence goes on from NW_017728950.1 coordinate 65,265,964, forward strand.
CAACACCAGACTTCCTGCTAGTGAGGCAAGTGACAGGACCCAGGCAAAGAGCTCAGAGCTGGTACCCAGAACCCAGCTGGAGGTGGCTGATCTCCTGGCCACTTGGACCAGGAGGACATGCCTTGATGGTTCAAAGCAGGCCACCACCCTGAGAATATCTTCTGGGTGATATCTGCCCAGATTGCCAGGTGGTGGCACACATGGCAGTAGCGCCACACCAAGGCCAACTGAACTGCCACAGTCTGCTGGCAGCTGGCCCAAAGGTGCAGATGCCTCTAATGTCCATACAGTCCGCATCTGGGTCTGGCAAGCATGCAGCCTTGGGGCAGGCAGCAGGTCACAGCCAGGAAGCAGCCCCAAGTGCCAGACTGCTGCAGTGGGTAGAGAACTGCAGTGGTGCAGGGAACTCTCAGGGCTGCTTCAGCAATCCAGATGGCAAAAGGCGTAGTATCCCCAGGTACCAATTGGCTGGGCCCCAGAAGCTCCTGAGAATGAGTAGCCCTGAGCTACTTGACAGAGCAGGTTTTTGTACTGCTGGGGCCAGGACAGGGCAGGTTTTTATACTGCTGGGGACAGCACAGGAGCTGGCCCCAGGCTCTAGCTCCCCCTGGGTGCAGATCTAGGAGGAAACAGGCAGGGTTATTTTGCCCCAAGTGGCACAATTTGCCTCACACCAAAGTGCATGTCCAGGCATGTTCACTGAGGCAAAAAGCCCCGGCTCAAATTTGCACCGCTTCTATTTGAGGATTTTACTAGAAACATGTAGTCAATTGCTGTTCACACCTTATTGCATTGTTCATTGTTCTGTTGCCAACCAGGCAACAGAAGCAACGCCATGACTAATGAAGAATTTTACTGGAATCCATGATCTGTATTGTGAAAATTTATCTAAGGATACATGTAGACGTAATACTTAAATTGACCTAATCACATAATTGATGTTTAGGGAGTTTAAATCAGGCAAAAAATTGGCCAGCCTGATCTAAATTAGTTCACTCTCTGAGCCTGCCAACCCTTCCTATGATCACATGACTTAACGTCATCTGCATGAATATAGATTAGATACTGCAAATGTGTGTATGTACCCTAAACTATTCAGGACATCCTTTAAAATGAATACACTTGCTTAAAATTAAGAATAAGATTCACTCATGACCCCCACCAAAGTATATATATTTTTTCTAAAATTAGTATTACCCTACCAATTCAAATTGTGTGCCATCTTTACCTTCAGTAAACTTCCAGTTAATCCTTCTAATCAACATTTCCTTTGTTATTACTCTACCTATCCATGTCTCCATCTTCCCTTTCTCTTCTACATTTCTCCATGTTACAGTCAAGCACGTCTTCATGGTCCTTGTTACATTTTCTGATCTTAAGAGGTAGTTAGAAACTTAAAATGTTCATTTTAAAAGTTATTCTAACATTTTGTACTTCTAAATCAGAAGAAAAGGCTGAAATTCTTATTTACAGCTTTGAAATGTCTCATTTCAATAATGGCAATTCATATTAAAAATATCACAATGTTAAGGCAAGACTTTTGACTATAGAAAAAGCCATCAATCTGCATGTTCACTCAAAATATTTTGATTTGATTAAACCGCATTTTCTGATGAAAACCTTCCTGACATAACTCTCCTCCTGACATCTGGATTAAACACATCATTTTTGTAGAAGAATGGGATGAGAAACTGTGGGGAGGTATATACAAGACTTTAAGTGACAATGCAGAGAACTCTAGTTTGGGTGCTTGCATACATTCTTTATCATCCTTCCTACCCATTTTGGTTCTTTGGCTTGTCTTATCAACTTCTCAGTGGGTACACTACATCTGCGCTTTAATGCACAGTAGCCTATTTTACTGTCCATTGAAGTGTCATTTAAAAAAACACGCAATCATGCTAATGCACAGTAAAATATGCATTCAACATTAAGTGTCACTTTAAAATGTGCACTTTTGGTACAGCAGGGCAGCCTAATGCACATTTGGCAGTAGGGAAGCCTAATGCACATTTATTTACTATCTCACATTGGAGTTACTAAATTCAATGCACATTAGGAAAAGCATTTTAATGCATGTGTAGACATGTCCAGTGGCTCTTTTTATGTTGAGTAACTGGATGCATCTACATGAGATGTTTATTGTACAGTAGTCTAATTAAGTGTTCAGTAAATGTCTCAGTACCTACACGTGTGCCTCTGTTAGGCCAGAGTAAACTAATTTACTCTGCAGCAGCACTCCTGGGCTAGGGACAGACATTCAAAAAGCTGGAGCCTAAACTGATTCAACCTTTACAGGTTAATCTAACCTAGATAGGCTGACCTGGTTTGTAACAGGACAAACATGCTCTCTGCATTGAGGCAATGTGGGCACATGCCTTCTAGGGCTGTGCAAAATTTCAACGGTGCTTCATTTCAAAACTGGTTCGCTGCATTTCAGGCTCAAAACAGCAAAATCAAAATGAAACAAAAGGCTTCAAGACATCTTAGAAATGAAAGGAGGGCACTCAAAATGTTTTGAAAGTTTCAAAATGTTTCAAGTGTTGAAACAGCCCGGTGGTGAGAGGCAGGGGAGAGGCAGGGTTGCTCTCCAAGTGGTTCTGTCAGCCCCAGGGAGCTCAGCCTGGTGCTGGGAGGCAGCAGGAGAGCCAGTGGCAGAGCCACTCTGAGTGCAGACCTGGCTCTGTGTGCAGACCTGGAGATCACAGCGGCTGGAGGTTCTGCAGCTCCATGGAGATTTGCCTGGTTGTGGGAGGCAGCAGAGAGCCAGTGGTGGAGCCACTCAGAGCACAGCTCTGGCTCCAAGCACAGCCCTGGCCAGTGGCTCTTTCCCGCAGATCCAGGAGCCACACACCTAGGAAGAGTGTGGCACAGCCCCACAGCCCTCCTGGGGGCATGGGCCCCCAGATCTGTGTGCAGGATGCCAGGAGGTAGCGGCAGCAGCATGCCAAGGCTTCTCAGAGTGTGAGCCGCTTCCCATTAGGGGCTGCGCTATGGAGCGCTGTGAGGGGCTTGCAGGCCTATGGCCTGTTTGGGACCTGGGCACTGCCGTGTGCAGCTGGTTGCAGCTCTGTTGGTCTTGCAGAGCAGCCCCTTACTGGGAAGGGCCTCATGCTCCCCCTTAGTATGCCAGGAGCTGCTGCCCCCAATAAGGGCCGTCCCACCTCCCACTGTAGTGGCGGGGAGGAGGTACAGCTGGGCAGGGACAAGGTTATTCCTCTACCCTCTGGTGGAGGGGACAGCCAAGGGCCTATTCTGGGCAGGGAGTGAGGGGGAGTCCCAGGCAGACCTGGCTCCAGTCCCTGATGGTGGCACAGGGAGGGGGGAATTAAACCCCGCTCTGGCCAGACATCTTCTTATGCCTACCCTTGCTTGGGCTGGGGAGCTGAGGGGCAGAGCCAGTTTGGCTGGGCTGGAGCAGAGAACCCTGCCCAGCCAAGAGAGCATGCAGGGATGCTGGGGGGCTCTGATTTAACTCAAATCAGCAAGGGGTCTGGGACAGATAATGCATAAACCTGTTTGAGCCAAATCAGTTAAGTCTGATATGCTACATTCAACCAGGTTTATCTCAAACCAGTTTCAGCCATTTTGAAACTGGTTTATGTGAACTGAACATCTGTTCTGTTACAAGTTTAAACCAGTTTCTGATCACTTAAACCAGTTGATATATAATGTCTGCCCCTGGCCCTGTAAACACTGCCCCAGCTGGCTGAAGCACAAGGGTGCTTCAGTGTGGGGCTAGCTGGCAGGCAACCCCCACACTGAAGCACCATCATGTCCCAGCCAGCCCCTCTGCCACAGGTCGAGCTGGGGAAAGCAGCCCCAGACTGGCAGGCTGACCCACAGACTTGGCTGCTCCAATGGGCCACAACGTGCTACAATCCTAGGTGTATGTACAAATGTGCGCCTGGGAACAATAAACTGTGGAGCAATAAGCTCTGGAGCTTATTCCTGTGCATTAGTATGCATATGAGACTTACTTACTGAGAACTTGAGGAAGGATCTGCCAGTGCAGCTTGGCAAGGGTTTTTCTTTTTCTTTTTTTTTCCTCATGTCAACTTTTATTGGATCAATTGCTATTGGACCAGTGCAAGAGCTGAGCTAGAAAGCCAAAAGACACAGAATCTTCTCATGGTTTTAAGACTGACTTTTAAGGATCTTTTCAGAATCTTAACAGAAAGGATTTACCAGGGTCTGGAGGGACATGTTGGGGAAGGCTTATATACTCCTAGTACCAGGGAGTTCCACAGCCTATATGGCAGCTTGCAACTTAGACTCTTAAAATTACCTCAGCGATCATTACAATTAACTTAACAATGCCCCAGCTCAATATTTGGAAAGAACTAGTGTGGTTTATAGCCACTATAGAATCTGCTTCCCAGAGGTTTTGATATCTGTGCAGTACCTCTTGAAGTGTTGATATATTTACTGTATGGTAGGTTAATAAGCAGGCATATTATATGCTTACAACTCTGCTGTATAAATCAATAGAAAGCCTTAAAGTCTTAGATGTCTGATTTGCACATTTTCATCAGATACTTGCAAATGCAATCACAACAAACCACTACAATTTAAAAGTTCTACCAATGACTCCGTCACTTGATTTCAAACAAAGTCATCCTTTTTATACTACATGAATTTTAATTTAAACTAAGCTGATTCAAATCTCCAGTTTTGCTTGGTAAAGAAAGCATTGTGAAATCTTAAAGGCACTGCCTGATATTAGGAAAGCAATTTTGAAATTAAATCAGTTGCTGCAGCAACACTCTACTCACTTTAAAAGTGAATATGACCATATTGCATCAACAATATTTTTTATTTGTTTTAAACTTTTTCTGTTCTTCCCATGAATATAAAAGGGTTTCCCATCTCTTTGCGTGCTATCCACAGCAAACACATGATCTGTTTCTGATCCAGTTCAATACATGCATTTTTCTCTCTCTCTTTTTTTTTATCCCATCATTTTAATTAGGAATGAAATTAATTTCACCCACACAAAACCTGGGGTAATTTTTCTTTATGCATATAAAATGACAGTTAAAAAGCAGGAAACATAGCTAAACATAAAGCCGTTTTCTGCATCAAAGCAATTACTTCAGCTCACTGACTACATGTGTGGCCACATCCCCTTTATGCTACTTGAAAGCTATAGTAGGGCTATTATGTGCATATAAATTAAAGACAACGCTTTGCATCACAGCTGAAAGACAAAAAGGAAGTAAGGTAAAACTGAAGTGAAATATATGCACTGTTGTTATCACTTCTTATTAGAAGTGCAGTTGTATTCAGCACTGTTTAGCTTCTTTGCAAATATAATACAGTGCCTTGAGGCAATTAGTTCAAAATTTACAAAGGTGTGGGACACTGTGGTGAGGTCCAAATCATAATGAAAGACTAGCACATGCCTTGTCAAATGTAGATCATTATAGATGTAATGAACACAATGCCAGTTGGGTTCAAATGAAGTCCCAGATTGGACTACCCCTTTAGCAAGATGATAGGAATTCACTCTGATATGCTCCTGAGTCTTCTCCTGTACACCATCACAACATCTATTTTGCTGGACTGACTGAACTTCATATAGCTTGATTACCTCCTAGGCCTTGGAAAAGATAGAATTCATCATGTAGGTATGAACATAAAACAGTCTTAATAGCTCAGCCTGGGATTCAGCTGCATACTCATATTTAGTATGAGTAGTTTCCCACTACAACACAATCTGACAGAGCATAGTAAAATAAAGAATAATTGTATCTGTCAATTGTAGTGTGTTTTGTCATGCTTGAATCATCCATAAATGAAGACTGGTATCCATTAGCTGAAAATACTGTGCATTACTTTGCCCAATATAGATGCTAGCAGTATACAGATGGTGTAATGATTCATTTGAGTAAATCTTTCTGGATGCCATAGATGAGGAGATGTACATGTCCTAGGCCTCTCTGTCCCCAGGCATTTCCCAGCTGCTGCAATGGCACTATGGAGCCATTGGTAGTTAAACTAGTTTATGCTGGCTTATGTGCAAAGTCACTTTATCATCTTTTGCCAAATCTGAGGACTGGGGATAATTTTATGAGAGAGACTAGGTATTACTACTGTGGCTATGACTACAACTATGACTATGACTACTGTTATAATTGTTATTGCTTGCATTTTTCAGCTACTTTTGCCAAACAATCTCACTGTATGGATAAAAATATTGACAATCTCTCTCAGGAGACTCCTAAACTTTCTTTGTTACAATAAGTATAAGTTGTAATCAAGACATGTATTCCTGGCAATGCTCATTTAATACAAGGAGGATCTATGTTCAGGGGAAGACATGTTAAAGACTGCCTACTTTTTGTCAGACTCAGTCCCTTTAGACCATTTCAGGTAAATCTGTTCAAGCAATGAATTATCCTAATAAATATTTTAAAGAATGAATGTATTCTGGTAAAGTAGCAGTTCAGCTTGTAGTCTGCATTGTGCCATCAAGATATAGATTAAATCATTTATTTTGATGGAGGCATATCAATAAAATATTGACAGCAAAATCAGGCCCAGAGGATTGTCAGGGCCACCAGTGTATGCTCTCATCTAGCATGCTTAGGGCTACACCAAGTCTTGCTAGCATTGTTCAGTAGTGAAAGTGATGCCTAAATTAGATGCAATTACTCAGGAGGAACAACCCAACACACATTTTACCATATGCATTCCTTTCCCCTCTCAATTATAGGTCCAGTTTGCAAACCAATTGGAGGATGTGCTCCTTGTTTTGCCTCCCATTTCATAAACAAAGATAAAAGGAATGGTTTCTTGCACCTTGTTGTCTTATGTACTTGATGCAAACTGGATTGTTACCTCACAAGGTGTTATTTTTATGAGACTCTTTATAAGACATGAGAATTACAATATAGGGGATTAATTCAGCTGTACAGTAGGGCTATGAGAAGCTTTAGGTGCTGATTCAATTTGGAGGAGATTCAGTCCAATTCAGCAACTGAATCAATTCAGAAAAGATCTGGAGAGCTTCAGAGATTCAGGCAGTCCCCACTTGTCAACGCAGGGAGCTGGGCCCAGACTCAGTGCCAGTAGTAGGGGGTGGAGGAGGGGGGGACCATGGGGTTGATCCCTGCTAGGCCCCATCCTCTGCCTGCTCCCCCAGCCCCTCTGAGCACCCCTCCAACCCCTGCCCATTCTCCCAGTCCCATCAATGGCTGCCCCTCCATGTTGGCTCTTAAAAAAAAAAAAAAAAAGCCGCACACTCACTGGATCCTGCCAGGCAGGGGATGATCCCTGCTGCCCCCCATGAATCACCGAATCGAATCACTGTCCTCCGAATTAACCAAATCTGAAGCAAATACTAGCCACTTTGCACAGGCCTACTCTCCAGACACTTCCAGAGTGAAAGAGTTATCTTAACATTTTGGGGCTGGAGCTATATATTTTGTGACTAAAGAAATGTGACTATTTCCTTAACACATTTAATAGGTGATAATGAATGGGGAACATGATTTAAATTAATTTTCATCTAATTCTGTCCCTTTAAGTAAGAACCTTAGCACTATCATCTTTCTTGAACAGAAAAAACCAAATAAACAGAAACATAGTATTGAGTGTCATTACTTATGAAATACATACAGCAAGGTTTGATTTTTCTTCTCAGAAAAATAAATGACCTTATGGAGATGAGTACTGCCAAACGGGATATCTTTCTTCTTTGCACTTCTCCATGTACCCTTGAAGACAGGTTTTAAGACAAATGGCTACCAATAAAGCCCATAGGAAAATACATCTAGCGAGGTAACTGATCAGAAAGCTATTCTGGTTTATTGTCTCCTCTTCCAAATGTGCAATAATTCCAATACAGAGGACAGTGATGTAATATGATCATTTAAAAACAGCACATCCTAGAAAGATACTAGGAAGCAAATCCTTGAGTTTCAAATCATCAATATCAAATCAAAGAACTGGTGATGATGCTTTACTCATACTGTGCCCACAATCCCAAATTCCACTCTCCCTGAGCAGCTGACTGTCTTTATTAAAAAAAATCAGATGTGGCACAGGGGACAATAGTAACATTTAAATTGCAGCCAGCAGGCCTCAGAGGAAATCCCTTGTTGTGATGAATGTGAAAGGCTGAGACAATGACTTTTGTTTTAAGGCCAAAGTTCCCAGTTCTTCTTTTACTTACACTGATGAAAGCCAGAACTCATCTCACTGAAATCAAGGGAACTGCAGTAGTGTAAAAGTGTTGTAACTGAAATAAAAATTAGAACAGTTATTTTGATTATGTTTTTATAGACCTGCTAAGACAACACTGCTTTGATTCATGTTTGGAATCAAGTTGTCAGGTATTTTATGCGCGATGGTGTGGTGTAAATCTTTGCCTGTCTTTTTTAAATAGCGGCTGTCCCTTCTCAGCTTGCAATCGTAACGGCATAAACAAGAGCAAAGCACCACACAATAAACACCCACAACCATGACTAAACACTCTGAGCATCTTTGATCTGTATTCTTGACATGTTGGCAAAATGCTGGGAGTCTGCATAAAAAACAACAAGAACCACAAAATCCACAAAAACAATGAATTATTTTGTTATTCTTTTGTGTCAAATCAGGTGCCTGGCTAGAGCAATAGATGGTCTAATCAGTGGGAAAAAATGGTCCAAGGTCTGCTTCGGTGAATGACAAGCTGGCAGCAGAGACATTTAACATCTTTCCACCATTTCATGCCGTTGATTGTAATGACTGTTGATTGTAATGATAGTTTGAGCCATTTTATATTATGAGAAATGTCAAAATCTGTATTGTCCAAGGACTCAGAGTTTTACAAAAACACTGGTTAGGAACTGTAGCTAATGAAATCTATAGCCTTCCTAAATGTTAAATGGAAACAGCATTTCAAACTGTTCCTATTTTCTGTGCCCCTCTATCATGAACTATAAAGTTACAGTCATTATTTGCTTTATATTTTATTCTGTGGAAAGTTTTTTTTTTCTCATAGCGTTGTCCCAGAAAAGAATAATGGTTGTCACAACCCCAAAGCCATGCCTTCTAATATTATGCAAGTCCTATTGAACAAACTTTATACAATAATCATGCCCTAGACCTATAATTTAACCTCCTCTCTTCCATTTTTCTCTTTCTCTTAATATTCTTCCCCTATTTTTCTCTTGTTTTGTTCTAAACTTTCTATCTCTTTCATTTGCTATTACTCTAGATACCCTACTCCTATCTCCAAAGGGGAAGATGGTGTTCTAGGTCCACTGTCGTTTCAACCCAGCCAACTTTTATTTGAGTAACTCAGTAGCTTCGCAAGGAGGAATGAAATGGGACCACAGTTGCACCCTTGCTTTGTTTTGAGATAAATGCATGGCTCCTCTGGAGTATACTGAAGTAACAATCGCTGAAGTGACATCCGACTCTTGTGTGGAGCACACGAGATGGAAAGAACCTGGTTCATTCTCCCTGATAAAAGGGTGTAGTCAGTGATTAACTTTAGTTTTCTCAACTGGTTTTGATAGTTTGTTTTTTCAATAAAATAAATTACAGCCAGTTCAGATTTAGGTGATTTGCTATAGGAATTCCTGGCCAGTCCATTTTATACTGAAAGTGGTTTTTTCCTGGTGATGTGTGGCCAGAGCCTGGGGAGAGGCCTGGACAAACATTAGCTGAATGGGACAGAGATGACCCCAGGAAAAGTCCCCCCGAGGGATGAGATGTTCCTACAGGAACTGATAGGGCCAAGGGCATCCTGGCTGGCTCTAGGGCACAGATCCCCTACTCTAACCCCCACTCCCCTCTTTTTCCAGGGCTATGGAGAACCCAGGTGTCCAGCGCACACACCCACATCCACCAGGCCCCTGGAAACTAGACTAAACAAAGTAGATAAAGTGGTTAACATTTTTTTGTGAAAAGAACAAAATAGCCTGGTAAGTATTAGATACATCTTATTCATTTAAAGCCCCCAGAAAAGCCATGACAAAAACCTAGTGGAGCATGGATGAGTCTGGAGAACTGGACTATTGAACCTAAGATAACTATTTGAATGTTGATTAGTTTTCTTATGTTCCATAGACCAGTTTTTCAGGCTCATTTGATGCCATTTGAGCAATTCACTTCCATTATGCAAAAAAAACCAAACAAAAAACCAAACAAACAAAAAAACCCCAACTATGTTCTAAGGGTAGTCTAACATCTCCCTTATAAATATTTTTATTTTTTAAGCGCTTTAAACAAATCAATGGTTTGCAGTGAGAAGGCATGACAATCTAAGAATGGAAGGCAGGGTAGGTTTGCACCTTATAGACTAGCTAAATCAGATATGTATAGATAAGCTTTTGTAAGCCCAAGCCCAATTAAATCAGATGCTGTGAAAGGACATGCACAGGGCAGGCTAGAAAGAAATGACAGGCCAAAATTCTGTTAACTGCAGCTGATAAAAACAGCACACTTCATGAAAAAAAAAAAAATATTGAAATTTCAATTCTGCAAGGTTCAAATGGAACAATGTTTCATGAAATTACTTTATTTTTTTAGTCGCACATCTTAAAGCTTCTTTAAACTAATACAACACGTGGAAGATGGCAAAATTTGTTTCATATTCTTTTTGCTGCTCTCATATCTGAAAATGTTTCTTACTGATAGAATTTTTTAAAAGGTGAAAGTAAAATAAGTAACTAACAGAAAGGAAATAAATAAAGAAACCACTTTCCCAGGCGTCCTTTATTATTTGCATTCTTTGCCCAAAAAGGGAAGTAAGAAGGGAAATAGGGTAAAAAAATTAAAATCTGATCATTTGAAATTGTAATAACTTTCATATTTCAAAAGCTACAAGGAATTATTCAAGGCAAACTACACAAATCGAAAATGTCATATAAAAATTTCAAAATGTATCAGTGAAATACAATATTTTCTCATGCAGAAACTGGTAGTGATAAAATCCCATTAGTAACTTTTTGTTTTCCACCAGAAACATTTCACCTAACTCTGGTATGAAGGGGCTTATTACATTCCTTCTCATGTAGTATTTTGCTAGTTACTTTTAAGAAATTTAAATATTCTCAATTTTTTTTCTAATGGCTGCCTAGCAATATATATAATGCTACCTTCCATTCTAAGTTAATCAGAAAATGCCAGTCCCTTAAATGGCAGTTAAGTTTTATGCATGTGGTAATCAACAAAACCAATGAAACAAAATTTTATTATGAGAGAAAGGATCTCTCAGCAGCATGAGTTCTTTGCCTATGTTGCTGCTATTTTAGTGTGGCAGAGTCCATTGCACTGAGGCTTGTCAAAGAGGAGGATGAATCAAGAACAAGTTCTACATAATAGAGGAAATGAAGCAGTCTGAAAGCATTGTATAATGCAGGGCAGATAGGGATGATGCATGTAACTCAGTACTTACTATAATTTCTTTCACTGTTGTGATTATGATTTTTCTTTTCCTGGTGTGGAAATGGTTTACTTTCTCATGTTTTGCCTTTGGTTGTCCTCTTACTTTCGCTGCTGCTTCCTTCTCTCTTTTGGAGGATGCTCCTCTTTCTGCTGCCCAGCCCTACTGAGATGACTGAGGGCAGGGGGTCTATCCTCAGTTTATTATTTTTATCCCTACATTCTGTTTCCCTGGGGAATTAACAGCTGTTAAGAAGAAAAGGTCATAAATCTACTTTGTCATCCAATTGCTTTTGCAATTTTGCATTTTGTTGCCACATAATTTTGAGTGTCCTGCTACTTTTGCAGTTTCAATGTTAAATACTGAACTCCTTTTCTTTTCTCTCAAACCCTTTCCCTTAGGATGAGAATTAACAATTGCAATTTCCATTTACAGCTACAATAATTGAAGGCTGAACTCCAAAAAGCAAAGTTCTTTTTTGTTCGAGCAAGCACAATGTGAAGGAAGGAAGCAAAACAAACAAACAAAACAAAAAAAGCAAATACAGAACAAGAAAGACCCATATACACAGTTTGAAATAACATCAAGGTAATCCTTTAAAATGTTTAGCCTTCTATACACCCCCCCACAAAAAGAGACACAAAACAAAACAGAACACTCCCTTCCATTAAAAATATATAAAAAAGACTCAAATAAAAGGAAAGAACCTCAAATATTTTTCCCCAGTACATGAAAGAAGGATGTTCTTTAATTTTTTTCCTATAGTGGGATGTAGTTTGATCTGCTCTGACACTGGTAAGGGACAAAAGTGAAAGCAAAAGACCTTTGATTCTAGGGCTACACCCAAATTCAGGGACTAGGCAGGACAATGATTCAAAATGACTACGAGGAAATCACAAAAAGAGAAAAATTGACCACAGCCAACATACAAAACCCACACAGACTACTGTAATATAAAAAATATCTGAAATACAAGGTAATCCCACATCTCGTTATTGTTGCTCTTGCTTCCAAATCCAGTGTTCTGGGAAAACTGCCTACCGAAAGCACAGCTCTCCTGGACCTGAGCATAAGTACTGACTGTCTGATTCAGAAACACACTAATAGATCCTGATGCTGTTCTACCACCATCTTCCTGAGGACTGAAAGGGATAAGGCTGAGACAAAATAAAATGTAGCAAATGAATGTATTCAGTGTTTGATCGTGGCTCCAAGACTCGGCCTGGCATCAGGACACTCCAGAAGCAAAATATTCCATTGGGAGACGGTGTGGAATCAATGTCACTTCCAGTGTAAGAGGATAGTACTTAGCACGAGACTGGCAGAATCCAAATCTAAAATAGTTCTCACAGGTCATATCACCTGCGATCATCACATTCCAGGCAAAAAAAAAATCTCTTAGGTGAGGTACAGACATAAGACTTTTACCAATCAGTGATTGGAAGCCAGTTTATACCCATATCAGAAGTTCTGCACACAAAACTCATCTATACCCACAACCGAACAGAAGTTTGGCACACATGAACTTGTTTAAAAATGATGTTACCTAGTCAAAGATTTGCCCTACCTAGCAAAGGTTGAACGTGTGTTCTGTTCAGTACCAATGAAAACTACACCACTTACAGAAAATCATGATGTAACTTAGATCAATTCCACATTGGGCTTTTTGAATGTTTGTACCTAGCCTTAGGCTGTGATAGGGGACAGACCAGAAGATGCACCTCAGCTGCCTTACTGTACCTCAAAGGCAAGGGCACAGGTGGCTTTACACATCTCATCCTAGGGACAGTGAGGATTGGTTCTTAGACCTGGCTGAAAGCAAGTGATTTGCTCCTTTAAAAAAAACAAACAAAAAACCAGTCTTCTACTTGCCTTTATTTTCCTTCATATTTGGTGATTAAAATTGATTGCGTGTGTGGCTGTTGTTTCATTCCTGTTTCAACATTATCAGCACCATGACTATCTACAACCTCCTCTTGCACAAAAAATTCCCTTGACATGCATTTGCAAACTTGCACATCCTTTTATTAACGTAAGCAATATACAATATTATAGAGAACCTAAGTGGCCCAGAATATTTTAAAATGCTAGAAGTAGGCACAAGTAAATATGACCATTTGATGCTATAACCTTCATTATATTGTAGGTCTTGAAACCTCATTTGTTTCATCAGCTTTTAAAATGTACATATGCAAATTCCCTTAGTTGTCACCTCTTTGTAAAGGATACTCCAGAAAGGCTAGAATTAAACAATGCAAGCTATTTTAAGCATTTTCTCAGTTAAGGATAGTCTTTCAGTAATCAGATCAGAGTCATGTTGCTGTTTATTGTTGATTAGAGAGGAAAATACAGGCCCTTTATTGCAGTACAGCTAATAGGCTTATAAACAGAGAGTTCAGTAATGATTCTGAAAGCGTACTCTGAAATGCATTCTTTTTTAATGCTACAGCAAGTGATACCACAGTATCACCTGAACGTCCTTCTTGTACTAGTAATGTACTTGAAACTAAACCGATGGTATGTAATAGGAATCTTCTCAACTAAAATGATTCAGGCATATTCAGTTCATATTTCCCTTCCCTACCTTTTTGCCACAAAATAGTTCTGATCAGATGAGATGCGCCCAGATACAGTACATCATTTGCATTTCATTAGTATGTCAACCTTCTGTTCTCAAAACTGGTCTGAGTAACTTCAACAGCCACACTGTATCTACAGTGATGTAACAAAATATTTCACCTTGTATTTTTAATCTTTAAAAGGCATCGTACCTACAAGTGTATCACTTTTTTTTTTATCCCCTGTGTACTTTAATATTTGCCCTTTTCTCTGAAAAAGGGACATGTTTCTTCTTAAAGTCATAATATGTACATGCAGGTGATTAAATAATCTTACAGGCTGTAAGAATAACTGTTGTTCAGTTTCACACGCATGATAATGTTTATTTGAAACCCTCTGTATTCAGCTTAACTTCCCCTCCACCTGAGATAGAGTTTCCTATTCATTTGTTAAGTTGCTTAAGTTTCATGCTGCTAAAAGCGAATTTGGATGCAGATCCAGCACAATTTGATATACTTGACCAAGACAACAAATGACCACCCCCTTCCCCCACAGAGCTCTTCCACCAAGATGGAATAATTTAAATCTTGAATATCTATTCTCTGCGTGGACTGCTGTGTGCCTGCTTACCACATGAATTTGCCTTCTATTTTTCACAATAGCTCTAGCCTTGGCATTAAGAAATATAGCTGTAGGAAGAGAGATAGCCAGCACAAAAAACACATTTTTGCAGTGTAAGTACAGATCTTTTATAAGGAACCATTTCCTGAGTCCTTGGAAAAAAAGAAAGATACTTTGGGTGTCCGTTTTGCCATTAACTGGTGCTTGGTTAACTTGTTAAAAGAACTGTACAAAACAGCTATCAATGGCAATTTCCCATAGCAGATAGGACATGCAACTTCACTAGTAATTTTCATTTTCTAGTTGTAGTAGGACTAAAAGGTTACTAGTGCCATTGACTAAGCTTTGACAGCTTGGTTTAAGAAATGTTTTTGTTGCTGTTGTTAGTCAAAATGAGTTCCCTTACAAATAAATATTGAGAGTTAAATTTCTTTCAACCAGACACGCTCTTTAGCAAGGTAAATTGTTGTTATTCAAGTCTTTTTGTGTGGAATCACTAAAGCAGATTAAAGAAAGTTACCTGTGCTGCACTGCAGCAAAAATTGCCGACACACCATCATGAAGATTTCATCATGCTGTGCTGAAAGTTGCAGCAGAGCTCCTGTTTTAAGCAGCTTTAGCAGTAGCTATTGACCATTTAATTTTGAGCAAGTGAGGCAGCAAAATGCTTAATAAGAAGTTACCATGGTCCTGCCTATTGCCTGCCACTGGAAAACGCACAGGAGAAGAACAGTTTGTACATCTTCGGTGGCTTAACTGCAATAGATGCAGGAAATAGTGATGTGAGTGGAACACTTATCCCATGGATCTGCAGCTTTTGCAAAATGGATACCTTAAATCCCCTGGATGTCTCACTCAGTGCACATTTATGTCCTTGATCATTCTGTTAGGGTCTTTGTCCTTCTGATTTCTCCCTCAGGGTTTCAGAGTTCCTGAAGTTTTCTTCTCTCGGCTCTCCCTTCTGTACAAATGGCTTTCTGTCAGCGATAAGGTGTGACTATGATAGTTTCCCAGGCAACTCAGTCTCAAAATAGTCTTTTCATCTACTGCATTACCTTTGCTGATATAGGGGCTGGTGATGACACATTGAAATCTGTACCCAGCTGGGCAGAATTTTCAAGTAATGCTCCATTGTTAGCATGCCCAGTAGCTTCCCTTGCATCTGAACCTTAAACTGAGCTGGCAAGTTACCCAATTTATCATGCTCCAGACAAAGGTGCCTGGGCCTTCAACCCTAAGTAAGTGTTTGTTCTTTGAATTTCTGGTTGTGCTCCTTTTCAGAGTTGCTTTCTTGTCAAATAGCTGCTTTCAGGCCTGGTAATCTGTGGCCAAATCCTGAACCAGGCTAACTTGTTCTCAGAGATAGTTAGTTGTATGCTCAAGAATTGACAGGCAAATTTCTGGGGCTTGTTTTGGTTCAGCATGGATAGAAAAGGTCTGTGACATCCTGATAATTGAGTGGTTCAGCTGGGTTTATATAGCTCTGCTGCAGCTGCCCTGGGAACTGTCACAGAGATTATTAGATTTTGGATTTAATTTGCAACTGTTCTTTCATTATCCTATTTGGGATTTCTTCCATTTTTCCTTTAATGTGGTTTGTTTAATCTTACTGTCACCCCAGGTATAGGAAAGTGAACATACTTTTGTAACTATGGAAATTTTGGTAAAAAACACACCCTCCACCCTAAAAACCTTCAGTCTTTTCATTTTAAAATGGGTTGTTCCTTTGGACTCAGAATCTCCCTGGTCTGACATTAAAATGATCTGAGGGGGACCCAGTTCCCTATGTTAAAGTTTATATCATTTTCCAGGATTCAAAACAGAGCATTTTTTTTTTCATTAAATACATTTTCAGTAGTTTGTGTTGAATTTTTTTCCCAATTCTTTCCTCTTGTTTTGTCCCTTTAGCTGCTAATGGAGTGAATTACTTACAAATTCATTTTTCTTCTTCTCTTCCTTTTTTTTATTTTAATTTTTCTTTTTCTTCTCTGTAACTTTGCTAAAGTTGCAGAAGTTTCAGAAAATTGCAGAGCAACAAACTGAATTGGTAACTTTGGTGCTATGTAACTTTTCAAGAGTTCTTCATTAAAATATATATATACTATACAGCAATAAAATTACTCATTTTCCTTTTCCTTTTATTAGACTTCAGCTTTTTCCAAAATCAAGACTGTTTCTAAACCCAAAACACTTATAAGCTACACTGTAATAAAAGTGTAACTTTAAAATATCTCTGCTATGTAACTAGAAGGGTTACTGTCTTTTTTAAAAAAAAATCAAAGTATTCATGTATACTTGCACTTACAAAAATAAAATAAAGAGAGAAGGTATGTTACTGTTTTCAATGTGTTCCCAGGCAAGCTTTGGCTTTGCCGTATTTTGACCTTCTTAGTTGTGTTCAATAATTAGAGGATATTTTGTATAATAGCTCATTTATAGTGAATACCCTTAAAATGATTTTAAAAAGGCTCAAAGTTTGGGGATATTTTAGGTGAGAGGATTTTGCTCATTTTGCCCGAGGAAGTTGGCTATTAATATCCATCTCCTGCCCTCTATTACAAATATTCAAATCCATTGAAGTCAACATCCCAGAAATCAATGGGAACTGCTTATATATACATATAGCACAGCTGATTTTGTCCCACAACATTATTTGTACTTATCACCTCCAAATCTTGGTTTGCTAAAGAATAAAATCCATATATTCAGTAAGGAGGTAACTACAAGTTTAATTATTTAGACTAATCTATAAATCCATCTCAACCTGTTTTATGCATCTGACTAGCTGAGCATTCATGATTCAAGAATCATATATATATAATATATGTATAT
Organism: Crocodylus porosus; assembly: GCF_001723895.1. Classification (NCBI taxonomy): domain Eukaryota; kingdom Metazoa; phylum Chordata; order Crocodylia; family Crocodylidae; genus Crocodylus; species Crocodylus porosus. The sequence goes on from NW_017728950.1 coordinate 65,283,359, forward strand.
ATGCAAGTGTGTACACACACACACACACACACACACGTACATATGCACACACATATGACAGGAGAGAATTACGTTTTTTAACTATACAGTTTCTTTACATCAGAAAAGCCTTCTGCCATGATTGTTCTCCACAGTTTTAATCTGCACTATAGTTACAAAGAAACATCTCTATTTTGGACCTCATTTTTAAATTGTCAAACTTAAAGGAGTTTTCTGCTTGTTAAGTGACTGCAGGATTAGCCTTGGTAGCTATAAAACACCTAGAAAAGGAGTCTTGGAGGCAGATATAAACAAAAAAAATAAAATTGTAGGTAGTTAAAAATGTATGCCTTTTGTACATCAGTGTTTGCCACGGAGATTAATAGAGAAGTACTCAACTGCAGATATACTTTTGGCAGGTCAGAAACAAGGCACTGAACAAACTCAGCTGGTGCCAAAAGAGGTAGGTTAGTATGGGACCAACAATAAAGAGCAATTAAATAGATATGTTTTGATATGATCTCTTCCTACACAATGGATGCATCTACATGAGACATGGTACTGCACATTAGCTCAGTTTACTGCTCAGTATGGGCAAGTGTCTACATGTGTGGACCCTTAATGCACAGTAAATTCCCTTAATCATGCTTAAATTTGCTACCTGCAAATACAGATGGAAAATTTAAGTGTGATTAATTAATACACAGTAGCACATGTGTAGACACAACCCAGCACTAAGTTTGCTGCTGGGTCTGCTCAGCCACTAGGGAGCTAGCCTGAGGCCAGCCCCAGGGTTAGTGCCTGGGAGCTTCTCCTGCTCCAAGGCTTGGCTGCCTCACTGGGCCATTTAAAAGCCAGCAACCATTTTCTGACCTGGGGCACACAACCCTGGAACCTGAGGGCACTGCAGGTCCCGTGTGATCTCCTGGAAAGGCCATGGCCCTTCTGTGCCTGCCCCACATGACATCAGCATTGTTGATCAGCCTGTGGCTGCTTCCTGGTGACCCTTTAGCTGCTGGCTGGGTGTGCTTTTGCTGCTGAGCCTGTGGCTGCTGGCTGCATTTTGCTGCAGTCTCTGGGCAGGCCTGCCAGCCCCAAGGGCCACCTGTATCTAGCTCAGTGTAGCAGGGCCAGAACCACCTCCTTGCTGCACATGTCTGTGCCTTTCATCTGGGGCCCCAACCAGGATAAGATTGGTCACCTTGTGGCACTCTGGGGCAATGTGGACATGCAGAGGCAATTCGAATGGGGTGGGTGCTTGAATTCCCACATTTATGAGGTCCTGTCAGGTGAATGTGGGAGTGCAGGCACTCCCAGTCAGTGTGGCAGTGCCATGCCTGAGTCAAGGCTTTGAGGGCACAGTTGGTAGCCATGACTGACCACAATTGTTGGTCCAGTCATGGCCACAAGACCATGCTTTTTATGTAGCAGCTGGCCCATATTCTGGTGCCCGGTGAGCCAGGCTGCAGCTATGCAATTTACACCACCACAGGTGGCCTGCCTGAGCCTCCACCCCACATTTACCCCAGAGGAAGGGCCCTTGGGCTTTCAGTGTCCCACTCCACCCAGCTCCCCAGCTGCTCAGTCCATTAGGAGCCCTGTCCAGCAGCTGCCATACCAGCACTGCAGTCCCAGACTCTGCCATGAGGAACAGCCAGCCATGACACCACCTGCTGCCAGCAGTGCCAGCTCCTCTCTGGGGAGGTACTCTGCTGGACAGCTGTATGGTACACACCATGGCCCCAGGACACCAGGTGCAGCCAGACATCATCACCACAGGGAAGACTGTGCCAAGCCACCAGCCTCACCAGCCCTGAATAAGTGGTAGGGGCTGCTCTGGCAGGAAGGCCCTCCCTACCCCAGCCCCCACCTCTGCCCTTGCTCCCTCCTCTGGCCCTGCCCTCCCACTGAGCCAATGTGCACTCTCCTGGCTCCAGATTCGCCCTCTGAGCACACAGACATGCACAGTACAAATCTTCATTGAGCATTCCATGTCCCCACAGCTGGACGGTAGGGCTGTGCAAAATTTTGCTGGGTGTTTTGTTTCAACACTGTTTCGACTCGTTTTGAGCTCAAAACAGCAAAATCAAAACAAAACGAAGGGCTTTGAAATAGCCTTGAAATGAAATGAGGGTACTCGAAACATTTTGAAAGTTTTGAAATGTTTTAAGTTTCAAAGCTGTGCTTGCTTGCAGGGAACAGAAACTAAGAGGGAGGGGAAAGAGGGGGGAAAGACTGCTCTGATATTGACATGTGTAGCTGGCCAGTGGCTGTGATCCTTTCATGAGGTCCTTTCCAATCCCAGTGCTCTGGGGGCAGGACAGAAAAACAACTGTGCCTTAACACACTCACACAGCCATACATGCCATGAGTTTTCCTTGTCAGCAGCTTGAGGTTCACTTTCCCAGAAACCTGGCAGACTCCATGGCCTCATCAGGGGCTGTCATCCCTGCAATTTTCACTCTGCTGTGCCTTAACACACACATGTGACATGAGTTTTGCTTTCAAGACTTTGAGGTGCAGTTTCCAAGAAAACCCTATACCTATCTCCTTTAAACTTGGCATGATTCATGGCATCACAAGGGGATACCATCCGTGTATATTTCATCCAAATAAGGCAAGAAATGACAAAGTTATAAGCAGTTTTTTGCTTCCACATCATAGCCTATGGGCAAAGCATAGATACAGCATTGAAATAGTGAAACAGTTTTGAAGAAACAAAATGGAACAGCGGTTTCAAAATTAAACAAAACTCAAAATGAAACACTGTCTTCCAGAAATGTCGAAACAGAATTAAAAATGGAATGGTGCTGTTTTGCATAGCCCTACTGGATGGGCACAGGCCTCTCACATGCCAACAAAAATGTCAATGCTGGCGGAAATGTCCTTCTCAGCAGTGGGGTGCAGGGACATGTAATACTGCCACAGGTAGCCCTCCAGGCAACAGCAGCAGAGGTTGTGAGGCAGCCTGGGATTGCACTCCATGCCATTGTGGCTCAGGGTCCCAAACCAGGAGAACAGGGGTACCTGGGGCACCAGGAGGATCATCAGCAGAAAGGCATAGTGGCTTAGGCACCCCTCAGCCTGCACAAAAAGCTCATTGTGCACCACCTAGGGCACACATGCTTGGGGTGCAGCGATGGCACAGTAAGGAGCTGGCCCTGGGTCACCTTTAAGAAAGGCCCCCAGCTTCTGTCTCTTGGCTCTTCAGGGCATGCATCTGGATGTCGGGGAGAAGCTGCAGGGCTGAGTTAGGATGCAGACTCAGGGATGCTGCCATCTGGTGATGGAGCCCTGTTGGTATGCTGCCTGTGCCAGAGATGCACACAGGAAAGAACACTTCTGCTCCAGCAGCTGATGATGATGGCCAAAGAGCAGGAAAAGCACACTCAGGCCTGGTAGGAGGAAGACCTGACTCACCAGGACCGGTTGGAGGATACCACCTGGGAGACCACCCAGGAGGAGGTGTAGGACTGAGTAGAGGGTGAGTTCTGGGCTGAGCTCCTGGTTCTAGAATGGGAGTGGCTGTAGGTCCTGCAGGCCCAAAACAACATCCTGGGCCAGACTGTGGAGGCCACAGATGATGACCACTCGACCCTGGACACTGTCCTGTGCCTGGCTGTCTCATGCATGCTGGCCATCTCCCAGCCCCTGGCCCTAGCTCCACAGTCCCCCTGGCAGCCACCTGCTGCCCCAGCCTTGCTGCTTACCCCATCTCCATAGTAGGCATGGAGCCAGAGGTTCCTGTAGCAGCACAAGAACTGGACACTAGCCCTGCTGGGTCTAGACTTTGCTGGCTGGAGGGGGAGCTTTCTGCCCTGGAGGAACACTGGGCAGAGCACCACTGCCCCTGGGCAAGCTCCACACCTGTTGCCATCATCATGGCCCCTGGACCCACAGAGGAATGGCCTCCCACACCTGGGCTCTGTGCTCTAGGCACCCCTACCTCACAGCCCCCTACTCTGGGACACAAAACCACAGATTTCTGTAAGTAGTTTTGAAACTGGGAAGAGGGCTTTATTGTTGTTGGGTGGGGAGGGTTGTGGAGGGGCTCTGTGTGTTGGGGAGGCAAGGTGGAGGAATAGGGGGTTTGAACTGTGAGGGGAATGAAGCTTACTTGTTTGGACATGTGCCTGGCATGAGAGTGGTGTTGGGGATGGAAAGGCGGTAGGGGGTCTGTGGGCGGCAGGGCAGATGGGCTAAAGTGGGGAGTGCTCCATGAGGTAGTCCACCAGAGCCTCCCACATCCAGTACCCTGGCCCCCACTAGTGGGTGTGCAGCCCATCTGGGGCCTTGCTGGGGGGGACCCACCACCGTTGCTGCCACCACAGCTCATGCTCCCACTGCCAGGCCACTTCCTTTTGCCTTGCCTTCTCTGCCCAGGCCTTGCAGAAAAACTCTCTCTGGGCCTCAGATATAGAATACAGTACATAGGCTGCAACAATGACCCAGGAGAGTTTGTTCTCCACCACTGCAAGGCATGTAGATAGGCAGCACTAGTGACCCTTGAGCACACTCAATGAAAGCATGGGTCTGGCCCAGGCAGCAATTAAAGTTGGCCTGATGGTGCTCCAAGTGACCAGTGCAGGGCCTGATTACCCAGGGCAGGAGCAGGTCTGCAGGGTCCCCAGTGAGCAGGCCTAGGACAATGATAGCATCCAGCTGCAAGTCCTCTACTCCCAGCACCAAGCATTTGCTCTCCACCAGTGTGGCCAGTCTGGAGTTTCTGAACATGCAGGCATCATGTGTGCTGCTATGTCTGTGAATGTTCCCTAGTGGTCAAAGACTGCCTGCAGGCCCATGGAGTGGAATCTCCTGCAGCTATAATAGGGGTGGTCTCCCTGGGGCAGGCAGGTCAATGGGATGTGGGTGCTGTCCAGGAGCCCAATACACTCGGGGAACCCCAGTGCACTGAACCAGCCACCAGTGCCTTGGGATGATGGACACATAGGATAGTGTCCACCCACACATCCTGAAGGGTGCTGCACACCTCCAGGATGCCTTCCCTGGTGGTGGCCTGATGGTGCTCCAGATGACCAGTGTAGGGCCTGATTACTCAGAGCAGGAGCAGGTACGCAGGGTCCCCAGTGAGCAGGTCTGGGAAAATGGTAGCATCCAGCTGCAGGTCCTTTACTCCCGGTGCCAAGCATTTGTTCTCCACCAGTGTGGCCAGTACGGAGTTTCTAAACATGCAGGAGTCATGTGTATTGCTATGTCTTTGACTATTCCCTAGTGGTCCAGGACTGCCTGCAGGCCCCTGGAGTGAAACCTTCTGCAGCTATAATAGGGGTGGTCTCCCTAGCACAGGCAGGACAACAGGATGTAGGTGCTGTCCAGTGCCCTGAACCCTGACACCACTGTCTTGGGGTCATGGACACAGGATGGTGTCCACCCACACACCTTGAAGGGTGCTGCACACCTCCAGGATGGCTTCCCTGGTGGTGGCCTTACTCATGCTGAACAAATGCCCCACATACTGCAGGCTGGTGGATGTAACCAGTTTGAGCAGTGCCAGTGCCGGAAGGGCATTGGTAGGGAGGGCTGGGCACACGCCAGTGTCCTAGCACTCCAGGTGGGGCCAGAGCTAGTGAAGCAGGCCCACAACAGTGGCCTGGGTCATCCAAAGGATGTGCACCCACTGCTCAGCATCCCAGGTGTGCTGCACCGGGTGCTGCCACCAGTGATGGTTGGCATGGCAAGCCCAGAGGCAGTGAGGCTGGATGCCCAGGTGGATGACAGTGGTCCCAGCAGTGGCCTCGTACAGCCCCTTGTTGACATCACTGCCAGTAGCAGCTGTGCAGCAGCAAAGGCCCTGGGAGGGCACGCTGTGTATGGGAAGGTGGTTGCTGCATGTGCGGGGAGCTGGGTTGGTGAGATGGTCATGGTCCAGGTGACAATGAGGGGCACAAACACAGCTGTCACATGCTACCTCTGCATGTGCCATTCTGCTCCTTTGTGCATAGGAACTGGCTGCTGAGAGAGGACAGAGCAGGATTAGGTTTTAAAGATGGTTTTAAAGATTGCTGCCAACTGCTGGCAGCTGAGGCTGGTTTCAAACATGGCTACCAGGTGCTGGCAGCTGGGGCCAGAGGCTGGAGCTCCCTTTGCTGGCCACAGGGGCACCTATTAAGTCACTGCATGTGTAAACACCTGGCCAAAATGGCTTACTATGCAGTAGCTTACTAAAGGCACATGTAGATGTGCCCAGTAAGGTCATTCATAACATGAACAACTGCTTTTTCAGAAGTGAGGCCATCTTTTTATGAAGTCACTAGGCATAACCTGGGATCCATCAGTTGACTTGATGAGGCAGCAATCTGAAAAGCTGGTTGAGTGTTATGAAAGGGCAAGTGTACTGCTACACTTGGGGAGACCATTTTTTCTAGCTCAAGATAATAATCAAGAGCGGTAATAGACTAGCTTCTGTAGAAGAAACATTCTTGGCTTAGCACTGTGGTTTTCAACATTTTTGGATTCAGGGCACCTCTCCCTAACTTTTTTTATATCTGGTAGGACCCCAGTTGAAAACTACTGTTGTGCCGCCTCAATTTTCCTGAACAGTTTTCAACTGGAGTTATTCTGCCTCCACCACTGTAGCCAGGTAAAAAGTATCCCATGCGTGGAGCCAGACCAAGAAGGGCTGAAGTAAAAGCACACATCCCTGCCTGTGTTAGGGTTATCTGATAAAATAAAAGCAGGCAAGAGTGCCCAATCTGCCACAGTGCTTCTCAGTTCAACCCCACACAGCTTCTCATGGAACAGAAGTACAAGGGCCAATTAGTTTCTAAGGCACTACCCTGCCCTCTCTCTTCTTTTATGCAAGCGGAACAATTTAAACATAAAGGTTCAGTGGGTGCATCTACACAAGACACTACTGCACAGTCATTACTACATATTTATTTAATACTTGTATTAGCAAGTACTAAATAAATGTGGAGTAATCAGACTTACCATGCAATAGTGCTAGCAAATGTCTTTTAGGTGATGCTACTGCACAGTAGCCTAATAATATGACTCAGTAACATATTAGCACTGTGACACACTACTGTGCAGTATTTTCCAGCTACTGTGGAAGTCAGCAACTCGTGTAGACATGCCCAGTGTGTCCTCCCCTCATCTCAACTTGTTCAGGGCAGAGACACGTGAGATACGAGTCTGAACGCACACAAAGGAGAGAACTGACATTAGGAAAAGTGATGGAGCAATATTATTTAAAAAAGGCAACATGGCCCTACTTTCATCATCATCAGTCCTGCTTCGAATGAAGTAGTACAGTGGAGTCGCATCTTGCACAGGGGTTAGGTTCTAAAGTCAGCGCAAAAGGCGAAAATCGCGTATAGTAAAAATTATCCTTGGGCTTGCCCAGTGGTACAGTCTGCTCCCTCCCCCATCCTGTGGTACAGTCCTTCCTTTCCACCCAGGGTACCCTGCACCAGACTCCCATCTGGCCAGCGTGCACAGCTTCCCAGCAGAGCTGCTCCCAATGTAGCTGCTTGGCCCTGTGCACAGCGCTGCGGGGGGCAGCTGCAGGCTGAATCCAAACAATCGGCACTCTGGGGCATACGCGTATGATGAATTTGCGT
>NW_017728950.1:65291020-65304997 GCF_001723895.1 Crocodylus porosus
TAAGTTAAATGTGCGTATGATGCGACTCCACTGTATAGATGTCTAACCTTTAGGAGGAGCTTCTGGACCTTGAAACCCAAACTGAGGTAGAAGTGCCTAAGCTTGGGAGAGGGATAGGATTTAAGATACCAAATGTATTCCAATCAAAGTTTTTTCCCCCCATTCAACATAAAGATAAACAGCCCCATCTTGCATTCAAATATGGGACTGCAGTGGGACCAGAGCTTCTGTTACTGCTGCTGCCTGGCTAAGACTGAGGCTAAGGTGGACTGTGCAGTGGTGGAGGGAGTGTGTTAGAGAGACGGCGTGGTGTGAGGTGTGGCAAAATGTAGGAGACCCCATGCAGCAGCAGGGAAGCTGCTGTGGCTCCAGCTCTGGCTCTGGCCAGGGGCTAGAGCTGTGCCACCACCACTAGGAGGCCCAGCCAGGGTTGCAGCCACTGTATACTCTGTGCCCTTGGCTGGAGATGGAGCCAGAACCACCACACAGGGTAAGCAGCAACAGGATCAGGCTGTAGGGAGGCAAATGGTGGGAGGATGGGGGGTGGAAGTAGGCAGGTATCAGAAGGGATCAAATGGTGGGGGTGCAGCCTGAAGGGAGGGAGGTGCCAGGGCATAGGCTCCAGAGACAGGCAAGTCATGAGGGACAGACAGCTGGTAGGCAGGTATCAGGGGGGTATAGACAGGGGGAGGGGGAAGAAATGTGGGTCAGGCTGCCTCACCACTGCAGCTTGCCCCCCACCCCCAGCCCCCTGCCTCTTTTTTTCTCCACCACAGTGGTTGAGGAGTCTAATTTAAGATGATTCTCCAGGAATTAGATTGTATACATGGAAAATTAGAACAGATTTATAATTTTCCAAGTATAGGATCTAATTACTGGAGGGTGGATAAACTCAGTATAGTCTTGGATTTAGGTAGAACCATAATATCACAAGCCTTTGTGTTTGGATAACTCTAGGTAGCCAAGCACAATGTTTTTTGTGGACTGCAAGAAACTGTGTAGGCCAGAACACTGACTGTTATGACACTTAAGTTCCTTTTAAGATCTAAACCAAGATGAATAAGAGGTGACAGAATCAAAACACACAAAATAATGGAAGGTATGATGCAGGTTAGTAATATCAAACAGCACTTCTCGTAAGATTCTTATTTATTATTTGGATTATCTTAGAGTGTAGGTTTAGTCATAGACCAATATCCCTACATGGCCACTTAAAGGCAACATTTACCACTGACAAAAAAAAAATCTTGTATTTACGAAGTGTATATTTCCACCTTCTGCATCAAGCTATTTTGGGGCAATAGAAATTATATTATACATTTATTTATTTAAAAAGAGTGGCCACAGTTATATTATCTCATTTAAAATTATATATGCTTCAGGAGAATAGGCAAACCATTAGCTGCTTCAAATTAGGAAGAAATCTGATATATTATTATATAGTTATTTATGTAGGGGGTCTACTGCTTCCTCTGAAGCACATGATACTGGCCCCTATTGGATGTAGGATACCAGTCTTATTCAGAATGACATTTCCTCTATTCTTATATGTTCTTATGTGGCATGCCAAGCTTGCATACTAGACAAACCAATGAGGAATTCAGCAAATGTATTTAGTCTGCTACAAAATGCAGACAAATTTTATTCTTTTCTTCACAACCTTATTTACAGTACAGTGGGACTTTTGAGTGAAGGAATGGCAAACAGTTAATAAAACATTTGATGGGTATTAATTACTTTCCACTTAATTACCTGCCATGCAGATCTTGTTGAGCTATTGATTACTGGCAAACATACATCCCACTGGGGATAGTGTGATTTAACTTCATCCAAGGAGTCAATTAGCCCAAGTAACACTGGGAGAGCTGGTGCTTTGCCTCAATAGCTGGGGTTTCTTGCCAAGAATGGTAGATAAGCCATTTATTTGTTCATTAAAACACAGTACTACTGTCAACAGGAGGCACTTACCAGGTGTTATTGAGATTGGTAAAATGTCACTCTCTTTCATCAAAGATTAGCTGCAGCTTGTAGCAGCAGAGCGGGCAAAGAGACCCTTTCACATTAAGAACACAGATGAACTGAGAGGTCAAGAAGTTAACCCCTACATATACAGCTTGTTTGTGTGAACTTCAGTTATATAACTTCATCAAACAGAAAAAGAATTCAAAATCTGATCATTGTGAGGGGTGTAATATAGGGGTATCCATTTAACATACAGATTTTAAATGACTATTACAATATGTATAAGAAGCTGAATACATGCATAATACTGATGATAAGGACAATTATTTCCTATGCTACAGAGAACATAAGTTTCATTTTAAACTTCTGAGGAATCTGAAAATGAGGAGCATTTCTTTTAGGTCCTGGGATCTGGTCCAAACATAAAACTAGAAAATGGTAATTAAATTATATCATGTTATCATTACCCTATCAAATGATTTAGAAAATAATCAATTTTTATTTTTATGAAGTTTAATTTTGACCAAAAGTATAATTAAAATGTTCTTAGTTATCCAGTTTATTTAAGGGATCTGCATATAGAATGCTATCTCATCATGAGTGTTATCCTAAGGGTTCCTATTATCAGGAATAAAATAAAGGCATCTTAGTCAAGAACACTAAAGAGATAATGAATTTATTATATTACATAAGGGAAACAAATGATGGGCAATAGCATGGGGTGACAAGTGTCAGGAGGGAAACAGGCTTGGGAGTGTGGATTGAGGATTAGAGACTAGGGAAAATAATTAGCGATGTGTTGAAAAGTAAATTGAAAAAAGTAGAAGTAGGAATCCTCAAGGTAAACTCTGCCAGTATCTGTCATAAGAAATGAATGGCCATAAATCTTGTTAATGACTGAATGAGGGGTATAGATGCGCACACGCAAGCACACAAACACACACACACGCACACTTACTTTGGTTTGCATTGTTGCAGGCAGCATACTGTTGTGCGGGCTCAGGAAGAGTACAGAAGTCACTTTGCTGGAGGGAGTTATCAGATTTGATTATTTCAGTGTATTATTTTATGTGCTTTGACATCATATTTTAAATATTCTCATTTAAAGTTCATAAAATCTGTTCCTGTTGCTTGTTTCTCATTTCATTTTAGATTTTACAGTAAAATATAAAATTATATGGATCTTGAACTTTGCAATTTATCCAAAAAAACCCAAAACAACAAATTCATAAAACTAGAGTATTGGAAACCAATTTGAATAACTTTAAAAATAAGTGATTTATAGTCTATTTACCATTATACTCTCATTGCTGGTTTAATTTCAAACCCTGATGAGTGCATTAAATCCCATTGGGATACCATTGTGCAGCACTCCTAAATAGAGCTGGTCAGAACACTTCTGATGAAAAATGATTTTGTAGGGAAAATGCTGATTTGCCAAAATTAACATGTTCACAGAAATGGATATTTCTGACTAACTTTCTTGAAGTGACAGGCAAGTTTCCATCCTGCCTGCCTGGCAAGCTCTTGAGAGCTTGCCTTCTGGCTCTGCAGCTCAGGGCAGCCATGTTATCTAAGGTAAATTACACATAAATTCATTTATTACAGAACTCATTTTTTATTACAGAAATTACACATAAACCAGTATAAATGATCAGAAACTGGACTCAAATCTGTAACACAACAGAAATTCAGTGCACATAAATCGCTTTTAAAATGGCCAAAACCAATTTAAGATAAACCTGGATGAATGTGGTACTTTACAGGTAAAAAAGCACTATGTCCTCGCACTATGTCTGTCTCCTCTCACTTAGTGCCTTCATTCAGCTATTGTAAATTACTTGTTGACAAACATTCAAATTCACTTGCATTCCTAATAAGTCTCAAAACTGCCATTTGCCTGTGCAATATAGGTAAATCTTTTCTTTTTTTTTGAATTTTCAGTTCACAGACACATACAAACCCTATGTCCACATTGCAGATGCCTTCATTGGCAAGAACTAGGATCTTCCTCTCTAGAGTGGGGCTATATGTGGCAGGAACACACCGGGGGCAGACAGAGCTGAAACATTTTCAGGATCAGAGGGACTGCCATTGGGTATATAGCGAGTCTCAGAATCTTAGAAAAAGGTTTGAGTACACTGAAACAAGAAAGATGTCATATGTATAGGTGCCGGCAGGAAGAAATGTTGTTATGGAGGTAAAGGAGCCACTCTTTTCATGCAAATCTGTTTGGAATTTATACATTGTTGAATTGCATTTAAAGGAATACACCAGAAGCTGTGTTGATGGTCACTGTTTTGCAGTAACCTTAAAAAAATAGCAGAACTTAAATGTTTTGTCTAACTAGTCTCTTGCAGATCCCCTCTGTCTGGCCCTGGTGCTTAAAAGAGGATGACAGAATTGCCAAATATTCCCAAGCTTTTGAAAATTAAGCTCTCTTCAGAAAAATGGAAAAGTGCATTTTCCTCTCTTCCCTTTTGCCTAGCAAATCATAATGTTGATAGATGCCTCTCTAATTTGCTGTCCTTCCAAATTCAATTTTAACACACAGCTCAGGGTGAGTGGGGCACATCCCGCAAGTAGAGAATTCTGATGTAGTTCTTTATAATAAGGCTTCCACTTGCTTGCAAAGTATGTCTTCACTGCAGAGATAATTCAAGTGATCAACATATGGCCACCTAGGTTAGCCTAATTGGGATGCAGGCAGTGACATGGCAAGGCCAGACCTGAGTATTTTCTCACTGGTGCTGCACTCATTCCTCTGAGTTAGTAGGATTTCATAGATTTCATAGACGTTAGGGCTGGAAGGGACCTTGGAAGATCATCGAGTCCAGCCCCCTGCCCAAAGGGCAGGAAGTCATCGGGGTTATAGGATCCCAGCAAGATAAGCATCCAATTTTCTCTTGAAGGCATTCAATGTAGGTGCTTGAACCATCTCGATTTCTGAGGCACATTTCATGGACCAGGAGAAGAATTCTTAGGAAGCCCGCTGAGATGTGTGCAGAGATCCTCCATCCCCCTCCTTCTCCTCAACTCCCAGCTGCACATCATCAGCCCTGCAAGCTTTTAGTTCTTCAGGCCTTCAGCATTCAAATGTCTGTAAACAGGGCTCTGTGTATGTTTTTCTATCAGGAGAACAAACCTGGGAGACATCTCCCAGATTATATGAATGTTTGTATGCAGCCTAAGTGAACCGGGACAGAAATTGTCTGTCTTTCTAGGCACTGTGGAGAAATTGTGGAAATGCCTTATAAGACTAGCAGCACTGAAGTAGTCCTAGTTTGCATTTACACTACAGAGTGATCATCTTGGCAAATAATAAGTAGTACTACCTTTGCTGTAGTCCAGGGGTGTCAAGTTCATCTCCCTCAAAATTGGATTTAGACTGCAGGTCTCCTCATGGCCAGATCCAGACCTGGTGATGAGGGATGAGTGGTGGCATGGCAAGTGACAGTGGTGGTGGCACAAGCAGCAGTGAGGCAGATGACAGCAGCAAAAGTGACACAATGGAAAGGTCTGTGTTGGCACAGCTGGTGTTTTCTCCCTTGCTGAAAAAAGACTGTCCCCAGTGGGGCCCCATAGCCTTAAATTCTGTTATTCAAATGGGAGAAATTTCCACTGGTCTCTGTAGAAACTGGGTCAGACACTCCTTTTGTTGTACCATGACTGTTAAATGTCAAACAAAAACAATACCTATAACCCAACCAACCTTACAAAAGTGTTGGCTTATGAAAAGTGTGTAAACTTACAAATAGAAGATATACTAGATCAACCAAGCTAGGTCATTAAAATTCCATTTCCCCCTCAAGTTAGGGAAATATGTAGGTGACAACAGAAATCGGAGTTAGAAAATTGAATGTGCAACGCTCTTTAAAGGTTATCTTACAGATCTAAATTTAGATTTTGTAACCCTGTGACTTAAGTGTATATTTTGATCTTACCAACGCCCCCCCCCCAAAAAAACCTTCCCTTTTTAAATGATGATTTTACATGCAGTTAGTAAAGCCATAAAAGAATGTTCTGGTTTTATAGAATTAGTTATGAATAGTTCCACTCCTTGAAAACTAGTAATGGAAACTGTGGCACAATCTTATATAAACAAAGACTTCTCAGTGTAACCCATGTGAATCTATTAGTCCTTCAGGGAGACAGTGGACTTTATTTTTCATTTTCTTCTCCCTCTTGGCAAACAAAATGTCTTAAAAAGAATATGAGGGGGACATGCATTTTCCTCTCCACTGCTGCATGCAAGAGTCCAACACTCCAAGAAGAGCAATGTGCATTATCCTAATAAAGCAAAGTGACATCAGGGAAAACAATTTCTTGTGGTGTTCCTTTCAGGAGCAGTGTGGCTCCATTTCACCCCTACAGAGGGCCATGTAAAAATCAATACCTAGCGCTTAAGATTACCAATGTTTTTCATTCGCAAACTAGCAGTGGTTAAAAAAAAAGCAGACAAACCAACCAAGCTCATCCAGTACCCAGTAATTAATCTACAGATAGAATGGAAATACAGGTAAAATAATTACCTGAGAGGAAACAGTTATTTGGCAAAGTCTCATTTAGATGTCTGAAGCCATATCTACATGAGACACTTGCATAGCCAAGTACTAAATGACTGCGCAGTAACTGGTGTAACTACAGAGTAGTGTCCTGAGTAGTGATGCTTACTGTACAGTAACTTGTTACTACTGCGCAGCAGCTCGTTACTACTGTGCAGTAGCATCACATCATAGTTTGTGCCCAGTGATGCTACTGCACAGTAGTAATGAGTTACTGCACAGTAGTAATGAACTACCATGCAGTAAGCGTCTCTTATAGATGCAGCCTGAATAGCAATAGCAGCACTTATGTTCTCAGTATGGTGTTTGCATAATGTTAAGATCAAATACAATTCTCTTTTTTTCAATTTAACTTTGAAAGGCTAGCATACAGAAATGTTGATGAGTTACGGTTGCTAATTGTTAAACATTGTTGCTCTGGTCACGTTGCCACAGTATGCTTTGTATCCTTACCTAGTAGAAGTAAAAAGGGGGCCCAAATGACTTAAGTACCTATATTTGAATACAACCCCCCCTTAACGCTTTTAATTGGTTCCAGGAAAACTGAGCGTTAAGTGAAACCGCGTTAAGTAAAACTTATTTCCCTATAGGCATTAATGTAAATAGAAATAATTGGTTACTGCTGCTTCTTACCATTACTGCTGCCTCTCCCCACCCCTCCACCTGCCTGCTAGCCACTCTGGCCCCATGTGCCAACCCATGCTCCTGCTGGCTCTGGCGCCATGGGGCCCCACACTCACCGCTTCTCCCCACCACTGCTTCTTCCCGCCCCCCACCTGCCAGCTGCTCTGGCCCTATGTGCCAGCCCACAGTCTGGGCTCCTCCTGGCTTTGGCACTCTGGAAGGGGCCCCGTACTCATGTCTGCCCCGCCATTTGCTGCTTCTTGTCACCACCACCTCTCCCCACCCCCTTGCCACTTCTCCCCACCCTCCCTACTCCTGCTGCCCCACCCTGGGCCCCTGCTGGCCCTGGCCTTGTGGCACTAGTGCAGCCCTGAGCTCATGCCTGCCCACCCACTCACTGCCACTCCCCATTTCTTGCCGCTGCTGCTGCTTCACTAAGTGCTATAGTGAAACTGGCTCAGCGCTAAGTGAAATCAGGTATTAATTTTAAACGAGTGCTATAGCGAAATAGTGCCAAGTGAAACCGTGTCAAGCAGGGGTTGCCTGTACACCACTAGAATAGGAGCATCCGGCCTAATCATAGTTGGGTGACAAATAATGTGTCCTTTCTCCTGAGAACAACTGGTTCCAACTCAGACTGCACGTGTGAATGCAGCAATTGTACATGAAGTTATGAATGTGAAAAATAATGTGATCACTTCACTTCATATGCCACTGAAGGGCAACTATTTTTTAATTGTGTCTGAGGAGAATGTGACCAATGTAACCTTGATGCAAGCTAAAGTAGGTGAATCTGAATTGCCTAAACTGTGGAAAATTCCTCACAACAAAACAACAAAAAATTAGAATCCCTGCAATTCTCCACCTACAAAAGGCATACCATGACTATGATTTAGTTACAAGAAAATACTCATGCCCTCCTGAAAGTCATTGTGATTTTTCTCTCTTCATGCATCTCATTGTATACTTTGCCAGACTGAAGGTCACCCATGAGTCCAAAGCTCTCATTAACCAGCATAACATGCAACTACAATAATACATGTGACTACAAATCCTGTGATTTACTACTAAAGAACTATCCTTGTAGCTGGCATATGAAAGGCATTAGGTTAAGAAAAAATACACAATGTCTCTTGTCTAGGCAACCTTGTATATGCTGTAGGCATCACTGCATCCTGACATGCGGCTCTGGCAAAATGTGAAAGAGCTGAGGTGAGAGGTAGGGGGTGGGAACAGAAATTACTGTAAAACATTTTTGTCTCTCACTGTATCAGGTTTCTGTGGTGTTAAATTAACATGCTAAAATGGAAGCAATTGACCCATTTTAGCTGGCAGTGGTGACTGTCTGTGTGTATGTCAGGGAGGAATTATTTAGTGAAGTGTTGCACTTTAATGTGGTTAATAGTAGTACAAAAGGGGAATGGGACCTTGTTTTTCTGCTTATGCTGTAAACAAGGTTTCAGGGGAAATCCTTTGAAGTACAGAGATCTAAGCTGGCCAGTTTTGAATCCCCCCCAAGGTACTGCAGAGGAACAGTAGGTATCCAATAATGTTTGCAGTTCGAGTAAATCTTTCTGGCCATCAAACACAGTGTTGACAAACAAGATAAAAAGTGGATTATTTAAAAGTGGTGCTCAAGATAAATAGAATGTTCATATGATTTGTGATGTTGAACTTGACAATCTTAGATGTGATAGAAATTTTCACTGTCTCTTTCCAGATTTAGCACCACATGACAGTTAAAAGTGAGATTTTCAAAGGAGTTGAACTCTTATCCAGGCACCAAAATGAATGGCTGGATTTTTAAGAGAGGAATCAGTATGTAGGGTGAAGGTCTGAGGCCAGGTTATTTACTTTGATGGGGCCAGGATTTTACCCAAGTGTGCTGACAACCTCACATAAAGTAGATTAGTGCCTCGGTGGAAACTCCTAATAACTGAACACTTGTATAGTCTGGCCTCAAATGGTGGGACCATTCACTTAATCCCCGTTTTCCTCCTTTGATTTTCTCTTGGTTAAGGAGTTACAACAAGTCTAAATTATGTTACCTGCTGCCTCTATAAGACATGTCAGTTCTGGCATGCCAAGTTTCAAAAGGGAAGCAGCCCCACTTCAGTAGGAGACAGCTCAGAGTGGAGGACACATTTCAAATGCCTAGCTCCTTGTGAGAGGTCTGATGGAGGGCAAACCCTGTTTCTACTATGAAGTGTCTGGGCTCCCTTAGAAGAAGTTGAGCTGGACTACAAAATTGCCTGAAGACATGGCATAGTTGACCAGAGGACACTGATACAGATATCGGCTTGCCCAAAATCTACAGAGGGAACCAATTTGGAACTACTGAATGTTCTTTCTCTTTTTTGTTTTAACTTTTGTTTCTCAGTTTAGTCTTTTTACTGATTACAGAAGCTGCCCCAGCCTTGAAAGTGAGACCCTGATGAATATGTCTGTCACACCCCAAATGATGCTCTCGTGGGACAAAATCCTTGATAGAAACTTAAACAGTAACAGAGAAGGCTGAGTACATTTGGAGTTTATCAGAAATATAGCTAATTGAAGTTTGCAAAGCAAAATTATGTAAAAATTAGGTCTACAGTATATAAAAGTATACAAAAATATATTTGACGTATGTCTTAACATTGGCAGTTTATATAAAAGAACATCATTTTATATAAAAAAAAAGATTTTTCCCGTGTATCAAAAATCACGTTCAACATTTTGTAACAACTATCATTGTAAAAAAACCTCACCCTTTATTTAAAATAGATCTATAGTCACCAGAAAAAGTGTACATTTGTAAGAGAGTATGCAAGTGCAAATAAGTATGCAAGTACTGAAAAAAACTTTAAAAAAGAAAAAAGGTACAAATGAACAGAAAATCTTAACTGATAATTGCAAAAGGAAGAAATTGCTAGTATATTTTTGAGACCTTGAAGGATGTCAGTTAACACCCTTCTGTCTTATTAGCCTAGAAGTGTGTGAAAATTAGGGTATGTGATGATGTTGCATAAGTTTTATTGATTGGATTTTAAAATAATCTGCGTATTTTAATAGGGCCCACAATTTGGACTAATTTACATGCAAAAATGTCAAAAATCTTTTATCACATCACAAACTGTATATTTTTCATGGTACATACCTAGTAAGGAAATATTTAAGAAATGATTCAGATGCAACACTATCAAATATTTTTATGTTGACATCCCTCTACTTGCTAAAGTCAAGTCATCTGTGCTGCAGAGTGAGAGGAAGTCATAAACAAGACAGTTTAGACTTTTTTTTAAGTCAAGCTTTTCTGAAGTTTACTGTGTCTCTCTTTGAAGGCCAGCTACCACAGAATTGGAATAATTTGTTTCAAACTTTGATGTCAGAACTGTCAGATCCTTTCCACAGGAGATGCAGTAGTGGGAGTCTCTGGCTATAGCTCCTAACCAGACCTTCATTTAAAGAAAAGGGTCAACAAGCTGAAAAACCCGAGAGAAAGAAATCTTTTCCAACATTGCAGCCAGATCCAGCTGTCTGTCTTCTACTTTTTAGATATCACAGCACCATGAACAGCACATGCCCCCAGTGGCTGGGGGGGCATGGCGGCAGCGGGAGAAGCAGGAGCAGGGTGGTGGTAAGTGGGGGAGCTCCCACAGACGCTCCCGGCGCTGTCAGCGGCAAGCAGGGGCGAGTGCCGACCAAGAATCAGCAGGAACCATGGACTGCCCACAAATGTTGCCAGCAGTATTGGTGGCAGGGTGGTGAGTGGCGGTGCCTCTTTGCAGGGGGTGCACTGCCACACTCACCAACATTAGCACCCTCTTGCAAGCAAATAGCATGAGCATTGAGGTGATGATCATCCCATACCAACTTTGCTGAACCAGCCACATCATTAGAATGTCCAACTCCAGACTCCCAAAGCAAGTTTTATTTTCCCAGCATAATCATGGTGTACTTTCAAGGGAGGGCAAAGACAGCACTTCAAGGATTTCCTGAAGGCCAACTTGCAAAAATGCAGTGTTGACATTGTGGGAGACTGTTGCCCAGGATTGCCACAAATAGAAGAAAAATCTGCTACAAGGATCTCAGTACTTTGAAACCTTATGATGACAACAGGAGATGGAAAAGAGGGAGAGGCAGAAACAATATGTCACAGACTGAATCAAGAATACAGAGCCACCCACTCTGCATGATAATACATGCCTGAGTTGCAGCAGAGTCTGTTGATCCTGGATTGACCTCATCAGCCATCTTCAGACCCACAGATAAGAATCGTGGAATACACTCATCCTGGGTTGTGAGGAACTGCTGAAGAAGATCACAGCACTCTGTGAAGGGAGCCATATAATGCCCTTTAAAGGATATGGCATGGAGACATTATATAGCCATCTGTTTTCAGTCGCTACTTGCAAATACTGTGTCATATATTTCCATACGACACTAGGTAGTAAACATGGATACATTTCTGACTTTTTACCCATGACAGTAACTCACTGGAGCCATGCTGATTTACGCCAGTAGAAAATCTGTCCCCCAGTATATAAATCATGTCTACGCCGATACAGACAGACAGAGCAATGAAAAATGGAGCTCTTGGGAAAGAGCTTTTATAAAATATAGCCTTGTATAAGAGGAAGTACCTTGTTTAAACCAAACAAATGCTGTTAATGGATAGAATGTATTTGTTTTAAATATTATATGAACATATAAACCTTTGCAAAACAAAAAAACCCACAATTCCCATTTGTAACTGTGAACACTATGGGGCCGCATATCTATGGCTAAGAAAACAAAGTTTGTTAGCATACAGATGTGCAATACCTTTTAAAATCCCTGCAGTATCTTCCTACCTGCTGTGCTTAATTTCAGATTCAAGTGCTATCATTAAGAAAAAAAATCCCTGCTTTCTCCTTTATCTGTGTCCTACATTGCTTCACTCACTCCCCTTCTCCCCTCCGCTCACCTCCCAATACTTCCTGGGGCCACATCTCCCAAACCTCATTGGAATATCTGATCTTTAGCCTTCATTTGTAAATTATTTATTGAACACATTGGAAATGTAAAAACCAACATCATCTTTTATTTTTTTTAATTGTTTTCTTACCACTGGGATTGCAAACATTTTAAACAAACAACCAGCCCCCCCCCGCCAAAAAAAACCCTCCCCTCTATACTGTAAAAAGTTTGCATTTAGCATAGCAATATGAAAACAAAACATAAACCAAAAAAACCTAAATATGTTACAATCTGGCAAGCCATCAGCTCCCTTCAAAGATTGGCTGCTCTAAGCCTAATTCTCTTTTTGATTTATTTGACTTTGAATATAACGGTATTAAATTAGCAAAGACAAGCAATGAACAAAACCCTGGAGATGAATTAGCCATTGTATCTGGTCCATTAATCTCTTCTTCAATTCTAGAGAATTGTGGCTCACCCAGACCCAGAGATCAAATAAAATGCCTAATTGGGAAAATCCTAAACAAGAGTATCCTGGTGAGCTTGAATTTATTTGTCAACTGTTCAAACAACTATGTTGTTTATATATCTTTAAAACCATGATACTTTTACACCACTATATCTTAATCCTGATACTTTAAGCACAGGAGGGCGATTGAGAATTGTTTTCAATTAACTGGAATAGAGATAGACACTTATTCTAAAAACAGATAGTTGTGTTGTGAACATACTGCCAAACACGCTGGGAATTTTAGATCTAAATCATCAGGTTTGGGGGATGCTTTAAGAACTCTTTCAGGATAGTTGTAAACATAGATAATGAATGTTATGTTTTTTCAAGTGTTTGGATTAAACAGTGTGATTCGATAACATAACAAATTATGGTATAAATAAATAGCGTTTAAAAAGCTTCAATTAAAAAAATACAAGTAAGGATTGTAGCAAAAATATAAAACCTGATATCAACTTTGCTCATCTTTTATTCAGCTTTGCTCATTGAATTTATAGAGATGCTGGAGTCCAATCCATGATAGACCTGTGCCTTTCCTGGCTGTTGAAGGCCATTTGGGAGTTACCAGAGCCACTGTTTATGGCAATTCTCAAAAATTCCTTATGGAATGCAGGGTAGACATAATTAACTATTCACTGTAAGACACCCGATTTTAAAAATAAACTTTTGGCAATATGTCTAACTACCTGTTGTTCTGAGGCACTCAAGGGTTGGGAGGGTTGCCAACCAGCCTCCTGTCTGCTGTCACTCTTGGTGTTCAGGCTGTTAGGGTGGGGGTGCTCTCAGGGGCAGTTGCCTGAAACCACCTTCTTGGAGTTCAGGTGCAATACAGAAAGAATTATTTGAATTTGTGGTTAGAGGTAAAAGCTCAGATGCCTTTATTGTCTTTAAAAACAATCAGCATGGCTCAGTAAAACTGGTCAGATGCATTATGTGCCTATGTTTCTACAAAAGGATGAGGTTCAGAACCTCTCTTTTATAGTTTAGATGCCCCAACTCTGTGACAATTCTTAGCTCTCCTTCTGTTGAGATGTCCCTCTTTACTTATTTTTTCTTGGCCTAGTGGCATGGAGTGACACTTGCAGCTCATTCCATGCCAACCGCAGGTTGCCTCATTATCTACTTTGGCAACTTCTAATTTCAACTTATTCAGCTATTGCTTCTTACTGGGAGCATCTTCATGAGAGGCTTTACTATGCAGTAGTGCTAATTACTGCACAGTAAGCATCCATGTCTACATGTGCACAAGCTTACTGCACAGTAATTGGCTCTAATGATGAGTAAATTTGGTATTTGCAAAGGCAAGTAGTAGATTTATTCATGATTAGTTACTGCAGTAGCACATGTGTAGATGCCTGATCAAAATCAAATGTGTTC
>NW_017728950.1:65305097-65329130 GCF_001723895.1 Crocodylus porosus
GGGAGGAGGGTTTGCTCCCTGGCGCTGGCAGCAGGGAGTTCTCAGACCCTGATTTGCAATTGCAGGGATTGGGCTAGGAGACCCCTATCTCCTAGTCTAAGCCCCATGGCTAGGAGATCCTTATTTCCCAGCACCAGCTCCATGATTGCAAGGCCAGTGCTGGGAGATCCTTATCTCCAGACAAATTGGAGGACTGAGCCAAAAGAAATCTCATGAGGTTCAAGAAGGACAAGTGCAAAGTTTTGCATTTAGTATGGAAGAATTCCGTCCACCATTACAGGCTTGGAACCAGTGGACAGTAAACAGAATATGAGCCAACAGTGCGCCCTTGTTGCCAAGAAAGCTAACAGTATAGTAGGAGCATTGCCAACAGACCAAAGGAAGTAATTATTTGCCTCTGTTTTGCACTTGTGAGGCCACACCTAGAGAACTGTGTCCACTTTAGGTCCTCCACTATAGCAAGGATGTGGACAAGTTGGAGAGAATTCAGAGGAGGACAACACAAATGGTTAGGTAGCTGGGACACATGACTTATGAGGAGAGGCTGAGAGAACTGGACTGATTTAGTCTGCAAAAGAGAAGACTGAGGGGGTATTTTATAGCAGTCTTTAACTAACTGAAGGATGGTTCCAAAGAGGATAGATCTGGACTATTCTCAGTGGTGACAAATGACAGAACAAGGAACAATGGTCTCAAGTTGTAGCAAGGGAGGTTTAGGTTGGATATTAGGAAAAACTATCTCACATGGAGCGTGGTGAAGCACTGGAATGGAATATCTAGAGAGGGTGTGGAATCTCCATCCTTGGAGGTTTTTAAAACCAAGCTAGGCAGCTTTCACTGGGATGATCTAGCTGGCAGTGGTCCTGTGTTGATCAGGGAGTTGGACTAGATGACCTTAGGTCCCTTCCAATCCTAATTTTTTATGCTTTTATGATTCTAAACCTATTTAATCTAAATCAGTTAAGCCTGATACTGCATATATCCAGGTTCATTTTAACCTGGGGTTGGCATTTTGAAAGTGGTTTATGTATGCTGAAGTTCTGTTGTGATACAGATTTAAAACCATAGAATCATAGAAAATTAAGGTTGGGTTGAAAGGTGTCTCAGGATATCATGTAGTCTTAAAGATGGGCACTATATTTGTCCTTTTCCAGTCATCCAGGACCTCTCTCAACTGCCATGAGTTTTCAAAGATAATGGCTAGTGGCTCTGCAATCACACTGGCCAGCTCCCTCAACACCATCTGGTGCATCCTACCCACCTGCATGAATGTGTACAAAGAGTCCCTAACTTCTTCTTTAGCCACTGTTGTCTGCTCATCTCCTCCCCAAACTATGTTGCCAGATGCAGTAGTTTGGGAGCTGACCATACCTATGACAACTGAAATGAAAAAATGTTGAGTACTTTAGCCATTTCTGCATCCTCTGTCACTCGGTTGCCTTCTCCATTTAGTAAAGGATTCACACTTTCTCTGTCCTCCTTTTGTTGCTGAAATAGTTATATAAACTCTTCTTATTACCCTTCACATCCCTTGCTAGCTGAAAGTTCAATTGTGCTTTGGCCTTCCTGATTTCATTCCTGCATACCTGAGAAATGCTCTGAGAAATGCTCTTATAGTCCTCCCTTGTATTTTGTCCAAATTTACTTCTCTTATAAGCTTTCTTTTTGTTTTTTAGATCAGTGAAGAGTTTCCTGCAAAGCCAAACTGGTTGCCTTCCATACTTGCTAGTCTCCCTGCTGCTCAAGTTGCCATTCAATATACTATATTCCCAACCAATTCTTCTCTATTTGTGAGCAGGAGGGCAAAAAGAACATGGCTCCTAGTTGGCATCTCTGGCACTTGCACCAAGAAGTTGTCCCCAACCCTCTCCAAAAACTTCCTGGATTGTCTGTGCACTGCTGTATTGCTCTTGCAGCAGAAGTCAGGGTGATTGAAGTCCCCCATGAAAACCAAGGGCGGTTATCAGGAAACTTCTGCTAGCTGTTTGAAGAAAACCTCATCCACTTCATCCTCCTGGTCTGGTGGTTTATAGCAGACACTCACCACAACATCACTCTTGTTGCTCTCCCCTGTGACCTAACCTAGAAAATTTCAGCAGGTCTATCTCCAGTTTCCTGTTGGAACTCTGAGCAATCATACAGCTCTTTTACATAAAACATAACTCTTCTTCTCCCCTGCCTGTTTTTTCTATGATAGTTCTGTAGTCATGAAAGTTATCTCACCAAGCTTGTGTTATTCCAGTAATGTCATAGGTCCATGACTGTGCAAGGACTTCCAATTCTTCCTACTTTTTTCCCAGGTTCTGTGCATTTTTGTCCAGGCACCTAATTAGCCACTTGCCCTTATTTTCTTAGGAAGAGTGAGAATGCCTCCCCTGTTGCCCCCTCCTTCTTGTCCTTCCTTCAGGTCATCCACATCCCCACTTACCTCAGGGCTTTCATTTCCATCCCTCAGTAAACCTAACTTAAAGCCCTCCTCATTTGGTTTTTGAACTTGTCTGTGAAGATGCATTCCCTTTCTTTGTCAGGTGAATCCCATCTCTTCCTAGCAATCCTTCTTCTTGGAATGATATCCTAAGGTCCAATAAGCCAATCCCTGCTGCTGACATTGATCTGCAGGATGTGTCCAGGATGCATCCAGTCCTGCCTGGGCCCTACCCCGAACTGGAAGGATTAAGAACACTGGTTACTTATATATGTAATTTATGTCCCTAGTCCACTTAAACAACCTATCACCATTTTGGATATAGTTACTGTTTCCATCACAAAACCTCATCACCTTGCCTTTGGGCAAGAGGCCTGACTGTCCTCTGGATGACCTTAGATTTAAATGCAGGACACATATTAGAAATTTGTGAAAGACCAATAAAAAGAAAACTCCGTTCAATTTCTCACTGAAATTCATTAAACTGTAGTGTTCCCATTCTGATGGCTCATGACTGTGGTGGTAAAACATAAAACAAAAGTATAAGAAATGTTTAACCTTAGGAATGGGAACAGCTTTTCATAGACCTTATTCACCTTTTAGTGTTATTTTTCATTGTCTGAATTATTGTTCCTAATCCACTACCCAATCTAACCAAGGGTAAGCACTGTACTTAGTCTTGAAAGCACAGAAGAGAAAATCAGATTTAGTGTACAAGTTCTCTAGACACAAGCATATTGATTAGAAAGCCTCTGTGCAAGTGGGGTCTTACTTTATTTTAATTGGAGCCTTTGTCTTATTTGTTTTGCTTTCCACAATCAAGGTTCAATGCACTGAATGACTGAAAATTTAGATTTCATTAACAGACAACTTGGTGTCTTCAGCTGTCCTCTAGTTGGTGAATGAATTGGTTTCTTGTTTTCCTTTTGATCTAATTACATATCTAAGATTCATTTTTCTTTCATTTAACAGTTACATATTGACCAAGGAAGGACAAGGGCAGTCAATCTACATATGAGTGCAAGAAAGTGGTTAAAAGTTTGTACTCCCTAAACACCATTATTTGTGCTTCTTTAAATAAACACGTTATTTTGAAAATGAAGGGAAGCATTTGGAAGTTTGAAGGGAAACCTTGATTTCCATCTCTAATTATAGCTTGAGACCACCATTTCTAGGGAGCAGGCTAAGTTGAAAGGGAAATAGTGGGTCAGTGAAGATTCAGTATAGGCATGTTACCACTGAATACTATGTTTTCTTTCATACCTACTGCTGAATATAACATACATCTTGTCTGTAAAAGGTGGAATAAAGAAAAAAATGATTTCCCCAGACTTATGTCTGCAGAGAGAAGGAATGGTGCCTAATCTTCAAATGGGTCACCCTCTGTTTTTTGTTTAACAAAAACCCTAGCTGCTGTTCAAGACTGATTCACCCATGGAGACCAGCGTTTTTTAAAAGAGCTAAAGAACTATGAAATAGCCAAAGACACTAGGACTATCAGATAGCAAAATTGCCATTAGTAGGTTAGCTTGATTAGTGGAAAGTCAAGATCATTAAAAAGGATAGAGAATTATTAACATCTGTGAAGTGAAGATCAATGAGCCATTAAAACAATTTCTTTAACCTTATCTTATCTTCATAGTTAGCATGATAGACACCTTTGATGACTTTTAAATCTTGTAGTAAATTACATACCGATACACTTTTTTGATGTCATTTATAACAACTTGCCTTTACTTTTCTATATTCTATATATTATATATTTCATATATCACCATTATCTATTACCCTTTAGAAGAAATGTTTTTCATTTCCAATAATACCAAATAATTGGAGGATTTTGGTTATTTCATATCTTACTAGCACAAATTGTCCCTTTCTTTTCGGTCTTTCATTTTTTAACCTGTGTGTGCACTCACATTCTCTCATGGTTTCACTATTAATCTAACATGATGGATTTTAGTCAGATTAATTTTTAGCTATAATGCAGGAATAAGGGTAAATGAATATAGATTAAATAAAAATACTTGAATTCTTCTCAGCCTTCTTCCTTATCAGATTTTCCTACCAGATTACATAACACTTTTTTCATCCCTCCCATGACCAATGTTCATCATGAATAAGTAAGTGGCTTTCCTTCTTGCCCAGGCAGTCCAAACTCACTGGCTGTGTGAATCAACTGTCCAAGGCACTGTTCTCTAATATTTCAATTTTGACTTACAGATAAATTAGTGGCCCTCCAAAGGAATGAGTCTGCTCACATGAACTCATGGACTTGCATTCCTCTATTCCTGACAATTCATTCTATTGTATCAAAATCTAAAAAAAATGCTTTTAGTCACAATACAGGGCAGCACTGGAAAGATTACTTACCTACAGTCCAATGTTTTGGGTCAAATGGTTATTAGTAGCCTTTAAACTGAGTTAGTGGTGTCCCTAAAGCTCCTAGTAGATAGGAACTAAATCCACTGCTTACACCTGTTCCTTCATTTTAACCTCCTCAAATAAACAAGGACTGAATTAGCATGGAACCAAAGTACTCTTCTTATTATTAGAGGTTGTCCTTTTTTGTATGGTATGAGGTATGTTGGCAGGCAGCTTGGAGAAGCAGCCTATATCCCTGGTAGCCATGTTGTACCTCTGGATAATTAGATGAATTCAGTCACTAGTGCTGTCAATCTGCTACCTTTCATGATCACTAAATTCACATTAAAAAACATTCCTCTTGCTGACAAACCTGGCACCGGCAGTCTTTGTTGAGTAATTAACTCAGGTACTGAACACCAATCCAAAATGTTGTGCATAATTAACTGATCACGTTACCTGTCAGAGGCAGGTAATTTTCCATTACCTTTGGGATACAGTCATAGGAGAGCATTTCAAAACTTGCACATCTCTAAACATAATACAGTACAACAGCTGTGATCTAAATGGAGGAGAGCCATTGTGTTGCTCTGTGAGTGGAATGTCTAATAGATAGGTCTGCAAAAGAAATTCAGGAACAGGAAAAAAATTGTGCACATCTATAATAAAAGGGAAAGGTTTTTTTTGAAAATGAAACAATATTAGCACTTTTCCATGAGAGATTCATGGCATACCCTAAGGAATCACATGTTAAACAAAGGGCGACTCTATGTCCCAGTTTGGCCAGGATAGTCCCAGATTATGGAGGCCAGTCCTAGCCATCCAGTGAAAATTAAAATGGGTATTCTAGACATGGGGCAGGGAATAGCATAAGATGTGAAATAGGAAGCCCTAGCAGACAGCAAAATTGCTCTAAAAGAGGTTAGCTTGATTAGTGGAATGATCATTAAAAAGCGAAGATGATTGTTAAGACTTTCAGAGTAAAGAACAATGGATCATGAATGGGGCCTTGACTTCCTTAGCTGCCTGAATAGTAATACCAGAACTGCCCCACTGCCTGACCTGCCTTCAGCAGTGCCTTTGACTTGAAAGGTGGGGCAGGGGTCGGGGGAGGCAGTGTCCCAAATTTTACATTGTCCCATACAGTCACTAGATAAACACAGATTACAAAAACAAATAAAATGCATTTTCTTGAAAACACCTGCCTAATTAGGAAAAAGCAGAAACAACAACAAGCATAAAAAAAAAGTCTCTAAATGATCACCTGTGTATTAGGTGATTTAAGTAAGGATCATTCAAGCTAGATGTGTGAATGTCATAATGACAAAGATCTTTGTGTTTGGTAAAAGAAAAATATTTTGTCTTTATCATCTGAAAGATGAATGGGGTATGGGGCAGAGAAGTCATTAACAGTTGGATAAGAGAAATGAAAATGTCAGTTCTGTCTTATACAAAATTATAGATTTCTTTCCAAAAAATCCACACACATTCCAAAAACTTTCAAACATAATACATGGTGGGATTATCGGTTTACCTTAAGAAGAAGTGTGGGTTCCAGGTCAAAAAACTAAACAAAATTTAAAAGGGCTTGATTGGATTTTGCATCTTCAGTCCTATGCAAGTGGTAGCACAAACAGCCTGCTGCAAAATCAGTCCAAGGAAAGAAGGCTTTCCTTGTATATCCCATACTGCTGGGGGCATTAAGTTACTAAAGTTCTTAAAAGTTCAAGATTTGTCAAATTAGGCCCTAAATTGAAGCATTTGCCAAAGTAACAGAGAAAACCATGGGGAACTGTACATTTAAGGTAGTGGATCTTAACATTTTTACCCCACAAAAAATGTCAGCTCTTAGTTTTCACTTGTTTTTTGACTACAGAAAAGCAATAAAGCAATTTTTCTGTGGCCAATGAACTCAGAAAGACCCAAACAAGTGAGAATGTTTTTAACATTTTAGGCCATGTGTAGACAAAACAAAGAGGTGTGAGTACACAACACTTTAAAGTGGACTAAATGCTTTTGCGCTGCTTTAATTGTACTGGTGTTTGCACACCTTGGCACCTTAATTCCAGCCTCTGTAGGAAATTCACTGGTGTAATATGCCTTAGATGACTTGGGTTTCAGCAAACTAAAACTCCTTGAAGAAGTTTAATTTTCTGCCCCTACAGCTGCAGAGCAAAGCACCAGGCTCCGTGCAGCTCCATGGCTCTGCAGGAATCGCTGCAGGCAGCCTGGCAGCAGCCTGGGAAAGCAGGATCTGCCCAGGAAAAGTGGTGAGCCTGATCTTTCTCCCTCTCTCCCACCCCCTGGAGCCTACCTGAGCTGCATAGGGGCCTGATGCTTCCCTCCATGGCTGTAATGCCCCCCAAGACCGCCCAAGCCAGGTGCCTGGGGGTGGGTGCCACCTGAGGGGGGCCGCTGCTGCCATGAGGGGAAGAACCAGTCCACCCCCTCGCAGCCCAGGGACCACTCTGCCTACCAGCAGCTTGTCCTCCCCTCCCCACTGGACAGGCAGGTAAGTCAGCGGGGTGTGTGCATGATGTGGTGGCTGAATCAGCCCTAAATTGAAGAGGTGTTTTTAAAAACCCACCGCTTCAATTTATGGCTCCCATTTCATCTACACACATCCACAGATTCCTATTTGAAATCTCTGGATTTATTTTATAAATTATGTTTGCACAGCTAATGGCGTTAAAGTGTGGTTCCCTGTGGCACCTTTGAAAGGATATCAAGACACCCAAGGTTGCCTCCCCAAGGCAATGGCACCCTGGTTGAGAATCACTGGTTTAAGGGGTTCGTAGATATAAGTTAGAGGCTGTTTGAATTGAGAAAGTGACTGCAGTAAAGAACTGTCTAACATTTGGGGGTTACCGTACATCTGGGTTTTCCTGGATCTGTCCTCTTTTTTGGCCCCTGTTCTCATGTCTGGGGAGGTTTTTAAAATGCGAGCAAATGTCTGGGTTTTTGCTTTGGCTCCGTTTTTCCTTGGCAGCATGGATGCTTGGGACTGATAGTAGTGGGCAAGGTGATTGGTTGTCAGTGGTCACATGCTCTCTGTGTGGGCCCTGGCAAGTGTGTGTGTGTTTGTGTGCATGCTTACACAGGAGCTGTGTGGGCAGCAGGTCTGGGGCCATGGGGGGCAATGGGTCATGAGTGAGGGTTACCAGCAGCACCTGGGGGGGCAGAGCCGTGGGTCAAGAGTGAAGAGAACTGGCAAGGCTGTGGGGCAGGGTGCTGTGGGTTGGGAGTGAGGGGTACTGGCAGGGCTGAGTGGGGTAAGGGCTTAGGAGGCATATCACTGCCCCACCCCACTTACATACCCCTTACCCTCCCCCCGCTAGATCCCCTTCCCCCCACAGGTGTCCTCTTTTTTGATCCTAGAAATATGGTAAACCTATAGCATCTAAATGCCCCATGTTATGAGAACTCAAAATACATGTTAGGAAATATACTAGCTGGAGAAAATGATGGATTTAAAGGCTTCACTGAAGCTGAAACTTTGAAAAATGTAAAGGCAACAGAAGGATTTTCAAGCAGCACTTCACTGTAAAAAAACCCCATTCAGACATATTTTGAATACTGCCTGATGAAGACGTTGGTATATTTAACAGATTCCAGGTAACTCAAGCAAAAAGAGTTGAAATCTATGAGATTTTATGATATCACCTGAAAAACCTTACAAATGTTACACACAGATAAAAATTATGTGCATAAAAAAAAAAAAAATTCATTCGGTACAAAAGTCAAAATCACAAAATAGTTGTGGCTGACCTGAAACTAAAAAAAATGTTACTTTTGAAATTCTGGGGCTCTGAGTCCTTGAAAAAAGACTAAATTCTGATAGAAGCATGGTACCAAAAAAATAAAATCTATTCAGTATTAACTACAGATAAAGCATTGCGCAAGTATTGGAAATCACCCACTCCGGGAGGAGGCATACTCTGATGCTGTAGATGGGACAGAAACAAAATACTGCAGGGTTGTAACAAGCAGGGTAACAACAAATCCTGAAACATGCAGGGTTGGCACCCTTGGCCAACAGGCCACACACACACACCTTGACTGCTGCAGCTACAGCTGCTTTCACAGCAGCATGGTCCACCTGCCCCAGCTGCTTCTCTGATAGCAGTAGCATGGTGCCTATGCATTTGGCTGCTGCTGTAAGAGCAACACTGTAGGGCTGCTTTTGCTTTTAGGGGGTGGACTCCAAAAGGTTGGGGGCAATTCTGGCACCCCTTCTCAGTTTGGGCCTGGGCTAGTCCCCTGCTCTCCCACCCCTAATTACACTACTGTCTACAGGGAAAAATTACTATGTCAGAGGACGCAGAGACAACTCTGGAAGCTGGATATTGGTGCACAAGCCAACATGTCACCAGAAACACTGTTAGTAATTCTGAAAGAAAATCCACAGAGTAGCAGATAAACGAATAAATATGGAAAGGAAATATTTGTCATGATGCCTTATAAAGAACACTCATTATTAGGTTAAAAGTGAATTATCCTTAAAAAGGGGCAGAGGGACAAAAAATAGTTGAAGAACTAGAGGATAGGAAAGTCTCATGCTCCTCAGAAATTTCCCTTTGCCATAAGGCACAATATAAAAGGAGAACTGGATAGACTCATTGCTCTGGGAAATAAAGTGAGTAGAACCAATAGAAAGTTACTGTAATATATTGATTGGTCATTGTAAAGAAGATGGAATGATAAGCTTGTATATTGATCTAAAAGCAGGCTGTTTGTGTTTTCTTTAGCACCTACAGCATTTCCCCACAAAATGCAAGATATTCTTGCTGGTACAGAGCAACAGAGGGCACTATTATGATCCTAAATGAGTTCAGATATGGAGAGAAAGTAGGAGAAGAGCATGACCAGAGGCTTTGAATGTTATTAGTTAATCAGCTTTGGATATTTCCAAAGCTAAACAAAATAATGTAAAATGTATTGTAAAAAGAATAACATTCTTGGGAGAGAATGTAACAAAGAAGTATGCAGCAGTAATGCTGAGGCCATTCCCAACAAAGAAGGAAAGGATAGTAAGATACCACAGAACAATGAAGCATTTGAAGAATACTGTCTAATGTAGATGTCTGAATCAGATACTTGAGAACACTACTTTGGAAATACGTCCAATAGAAATGACATACAAATCTTAATTTAAAAAAAGAGTTTGAGAAAGAGTCTAAAAAGTTCCTAGGTCTGAGGTATTATGACATGTTGCAATAATAATTGGCATTTTAGGGGTTACAATGTAAAATTTATGCTGGTACAGGTATGTGGGCAGCTGATAAATCTGGAAGGGGGTACTGAATTAGAAACAGTTTGGGAGCCTCTGCTCTAAGTGAATGAGTGGAACTTTGGTTCCACATATTCAGGAGTGATTCTGAAATAAGGTAGTAGAGACTAGAGCTGCTCCATCCAAGTGTCTCACCTTCATCTCACCTGGGTTACAAAATATACCACGCTTAGTATATGAAGCTCCTAAAAATAGTCACCCACGCCTTTCTTTCCCCACCCAACTTAAAATTAAATATACGCAATCAACATTTTTGTATTTACACATACATGCTAAAATTAAAACTGCCTTCTCTTAGTGTATCAATATTTAGTTTTTGTTATCATCCATGATGCATAAGCCACCGTTTCCCATGCGAGGAGAAGCTGAAGGAGCTAGGAACCTTGCAGAAAAGGTGTTTAAGAGGGAACATGATAGCAGTCTTCAAATATCTGAAAGGCTGCCATAAAGAAAATGGAAAGTACCTTTTGGCCACATCCAGATGTGCAGGGCCATACACTTTCAGTGGGTCAAATAGTAGTGGTACAAATTTGTGCTGCTACTTTGTGCCGCAGCGCATGCCCTGCACGTAAGTCTTGGTGACGGACAAATTGTCCCGCTTCTGGCAAACTGCCCTTTCCCCACTCCTCCCAGCTTCCAAAATGCTGGAGTAGCCAGGCCACAAATTAAATAGTAGAGACATTCTGGCCAGCAGCCAGAACATCTCCCTGGAGGTTCAAGCCTCTGTTTGTTCCAGCGCATGCTATTGTAGCATGTACTGTGCTCCTTTTTTTCTCAGTCCTTTTTTTTTTTTGCTACCAGGAAATCCTCGTAGCAAATTTTGCTCCTTTTCTGCAAATGAGCAGCACAGGGCATATTTTGACATTCTGAGCATGCAGTGTGTGGTGCCACAAAGAAGTTTGCAGTGCCACAAATTGCACATGTCTGCATGTCTGGATGCGGCCTTTCTGTCTTGCTGCATGGAGCAGGACATGGATCAATGGCTTGAAATTGCAGCAAAGTAATTTCAAATTGGGTATCAGGAAAACCCCCCCACCATTTCACTGTTAGAACAGTGAGGCAATAAAATACACTGTCCTGGGAAGCTGTGGACTCTCCATCACTGGATGTTTTCAAGGAGGTTAGACAGCTACTGGGCAGGGATGATATAGTGTAGCTATGTCTATGTCCTACTATGGTTATTTCCCAGGATTCTGGGATTTTCTTGTTGCCTCCTCACCCTCTTTCTACTTACATGTGTCAGGGCATTGGATGTTGGCTACAGTCAAGGTTGGGGATTTTGACTGGTATGTGCCAGTACTCCTGCCAGGACTTAAAGCCAGAGCTTCCTGGCTAGAGCGTCTTAACCTGTGACCCCGGGGGCAGACCAATTGCCATATTTGGGGTCAGGAAGGAATTTTATCTAATGGTCAAATTGGTATGACCGGGGGGGGAGGGGGTTCTTCCTCTGTAGGTGGCGGGGAGGGTATAGCTCTACCTGGGATCTCTTGGGTGTATCTTAACCAACTTTTATAGAAGCAAGACGTTGGCTGCCTTGGTTCCCCTACTTTACCTGTGGCAGGCTGGGGTGTTATGTCTTCTGTTGTGTCCAGGGTTGATGATAGCTTTACAAAGAATTTAGATTATGGATTTTATAGGATGACTTAGATAGGGATGATCCTACTTCAGGCAGGGGTTGGACTAAATGAGCTCTGGAGGTCCCTTTCAACTCTACTTGTTTATGTTTGTTTATGAAGCGTAGAGCCTGCACTCTGTACTAGAACTGGATCTAAGACCTGGGTAAGTCAAGCCATTTCCTTTCCTCTCAGAAAGAAGAGAGTTCTGTCTAGACCTTAATCATTATTTTTAACCAGATAATTAATGAATTTAACCAACTATGATGAGGTAGTTCCATTTCTTGTTACTTTTTCTTAGACTTAAACAACATTTCAGTTTTTTAACTGAAAAGGTTGACTGTCAAGAGGAAAAAAGACTCAAATTTTAGTCAATTTGTTAGATTCTGTAACAATCGTTACCTCTTTTTATTCTGGGGACTTATGTTCCTTATATGTTTCTTAAATATTTGGAAGTGAAATGGAGAAGAAGGTTTCTCTTCTACAAGTTTCAATTTAATGATATAATCTAAATAAAAAAATAGAATAATAAGGTTTAAAATAAAACCCCTCATTATCAATCTCTGAGACAAAAATGGCTTTTAATTTAGCTTATCTAAACTTGTACTGTACATACATCTTGCTAGTCAGTGACTTACACACTATTCTCGAATGGTGCTTGATTTCTACTTGTAGGGTTCTGTCCTCCCTCTTTCATTTGCTATCTCTTTCCAATTTACTCTTACCAGTCACAAATATATAAGTACTGAAACTAACTACATGCTACTGCTTCTGCTGACAGGGCAAAAATTAATTGGTCCATTATAAGTGACAGTGCAAATATATAATTTGTCACTCCAGATGGAGAAGGATCTGAGGATTTTGCCAAGTGAGTACCATAGATCAGTGTCAATATTCATTATTACATCTGAGAGCAAATCCATCTCATTTTTCTGCATCTCCAGTAAATTGCAGGCATACCTAGAGACAGGATTTATCCTGTCATGTAAGAATGAGTGGTTCAAAGGTCATTTTTCTATAGCTTCTGCAGAAAATATCTGAAGTATTTTCAATAAAGGGAAAATAAGAAAATTCACTTATTGTACTCAGTATTAGTAAGCTTAAACTCCTAAGGATTAAAAAATATATATTTAAGAAGGGTATGTGGCGGGTGGGGAGGGTGTCTCTTGCTACCTAAATTACTGTTCAAGACACAAGGTTCATATAAGACATCATTGGCTACTTTGAATCTCTGCTTCCAGAACCTTTTCATTTTACTGATATATC
Organism: Crocodylus porosus; assembly: GCF_001723895.1. NCBI lineage: Eukaryota > Metazoa > Chordata > Crocodylia > Crocodylidae > Crocodylus > Crocodylus porosus. Next base: position 65,318,056 of record NW_017728950.1, read on the forward strand.
CTTCCAGATCACTGCCTTCTCATAGACCAAAAAGTGTGTGTACACTGAAGGTTCAGGAATGTTCTAGGAATGCGTGATACGCTACTTATGTAGCCTTTAAAGGGATATTCATGACCTTAAGCAGAAAGGACAAACTGGTCCAGTACAATGCTTGAATTCACTATTGGGCTATATAATGGAAATCTCTATCTTCTTATATTCCACAGAGAATGCCACCATGGTGCAACCTTATATTGAAATTTGTTTTGAAAAGACCAAGGTCTTTGGCTGCACAAATTTATCTTTATAAAACTTGCATGAGAACAGGCTGCTGCAGGGAAAACAGCCAAACTGGTCCTGCTAAGGAAGCCCCCATCAGAAGTCCAGGTGTTGAAACTTAGAGAGACCCTGCCTAAAAGAGCCTGCAAGTTAACATTAGGATGTATGCACTCACAAGAGGCTGCAAAAGGTAGAGGGTACAATGCACATCAAAACAGGCTCCAATACAAAAATGTTCTTACTACACAGAACTTTAATGAAAGCATTTATGGAAGTTAGGAAGAGAAAAATATTCAAGTGGAGAAGTGAAACGTCACTATTTCATTAAGTTAATGTATTTTGGGAAGAGATACAGTATTCTAACAGCCTTTAACAAGCTTTGCTATGTACACAGATCATAGATATAGCATATATCTATTTTTTTTTTCTTTAGTATCTGGGCCTCCTTAGTCTGGAGGGTGAGAAGAAAGCCTTCAAAGAAGACGTTTCCTCACCCATCTCATCTCAGGCTTCCACAACTATTAAATATTTTAATATGGTGCACTTAATGCCTTTTCTCTGTGAATATAAAGAACATAACAAATATGCTTTAGCTCCCATAATGCAAGTAAAAGAATTTAGTGGATCATTTGAAGAAACCACATCATGAATGTAACATGGTAGCTTTTTAAGTAAGCAACAGCACATGACAATTTATGACTAATTTGTGGAGAATGCAATTTTGTCTGCAATGGGAATTCACTGTTGAAGTTAACAATATTGAATACACAAGACAAAGCTTCAAAACAAGAATAACAACATTCAAAGGATTCGGTCATGAAAGCGTTTCAGTGTTTCGAATATCATAAATATGCAATAATACTCACTGGTTATGTTGCATCTCCTTGAAAGTATTTCCCAGGGGTCCCAGTTAAGTGTATGCATATATATCTAAGTTAACTCTAATCATATTCATAGTCTAATTAAAGCCTGTGAATAATCCTACTGAAAATGAAAAGTTTGAGCATGTTGGTCATTCAGGTACTAACACATATGCTGAGGATTTGTCAGTTCACACAAAAAACTCATTTTCTTCCCATACTCTTCATGTCCAAAGAGTAAAGCATTTCTACTATTCTCCAGTATGTACTATTCTCCAGAAAAAAATCTATGACTCTATAAATCTGTGTCTAGTTTTCTTATTTTTTTGGACTTTGGAATTTAAATTCCATTCAGTGAAATGAGTTTACCAACTCTGTTAATGTCTCATACTTTTTGAGTTTACAGCGATTACTCTGGTAAAGTATTTAACAAAGTTCCAGTCTCCTACACCAATAGCATACCCAATTTTAGCTCACAAATCATTTTGTAAAAATTTCATTGTTATAAGGAAAAAAGTAATTTAACTATCAATACAGACTGAACAATAGAGAACAGTAAAGTGTTACTGTGGCAGGTAAAGACTGTCTAGACAAATCCTTACTCTAGGAGTGGGTAGACCTACTGTACTGGTTTTTGGTTTATTTGCTAGGCCTTAGAGGGGTTCTTATTACAGTACAGAATTCTCTGTTAATGCATCTATGAGTCATTGCCAGTGCAAATGAATAGCAGTAGTTTCAAATATTGCTATTTATTGTTTGATTCCTTCCCAAGTGTCAACATTCTTTCCCTGTGTACCAATTTCTACGCTTAAAAAATGTTGATAAAATGCTGTTATTAATGTCACTCTCTACTGGACTCTTTCCAATCTGCCGACATCTCTGTTAACATGTGGGGCCCAAACCTAGAAAGAGTCCTCCAGGTGAGGCCTCACTAATGCTGCGTCTTTCTATGACCTTATGATTAGCAGGCAATGGTTTGAATTGTTGGGTATTCTACAAGTCTTGGAGTCATATAAGTTCAAATTGCTAATGAGGTCTTCCACATGATTTGACTTTTACACAACTGTTTTATCTTTTACTACTCACTTATGAAAGACACTATTCATAAATTAAGAAAAATATAAACAAAATTGAAGCAGTCTCATGGTTGTAAAACAGCTGATAAAAGGACTGTTTTTTGGAAACATGGGCTGAGATTTATCCTCTGGCTTTTCCTGAAAACTGCTGTCCTTGATTTTTTTTTCATGGGGTACGTGTTTTATACCATAGGCTTCTTAAAATTAGTAATAAAATCTATGGTTTGACAGTTGGAAATTTGATTCTGAAAGTTTTGCATAAATTTACTACTTTTCTAATTGTCATATTTGGATGAATAGTGAAAATACACAGTCATATAAAAATGTAATGCTATAGATGTGATAGGGAACAGCAGCATTAAGTAAAAACATATCATTAGTGCCTTTCAACATTTTTAGTGTTGTGGAAAAAGTATTATAAATAAATGATAATATGAGCTGTAATAAATACAACTCACAGTTTTACAGCATAATAAAATAAGCTGTAAAAGTTAGCTTTCTGCTGGAGAGCTGATAAATGTTCAGGCTGAAGTTATCTGCTATAAAATCTCTGGAAGGTGAGATGAAAGCCTTCAAAGAGGATGAAAGCCTTCAATGCTGGACCTGGTCCTGGCCACAGGTGATGACCTGGTGAGGGGACTGCGGGTTCTCGACCAGCTGGGCGATAGTGATCATCACCTACTGCAATTCACCATCCCTCAAAAGGTGTCAAAGGCCTGCAGAAAGGCAGCAACCCTTGACTTCAGAAGGGCCAATTTCAATGAGCTAAGGAGATTAGTCGGGGAGGCACTGAGGTCCTGAAAGGTTAGGAGATTGGGAGTGCAAGACAAGCAGTGTTTCCTTAAGGAGACGATCCTTTGAGCCCAAAGGGTGACAGTCCCAATACGAGTCAAAGGGGACAAGAGTGCTCAAAAGTCCCCATGGCTCACCAAAGGCATTCAGGAACATCTGAAAGCTAAAAAGGAGGTGTACACCCAATGAAAGGGAGGGGCAACCTCCATTGCTTGAGACTGTAGGGGGGCTGTTAGGAAGGCTAAGATGGAGACAGAGCTATGACTAGCAATTAGGATCAAAAGTAACAAGAAGTCCTTTTTTAAATACACAGGGAGTAAAAAGAAGCACCGGGTAATGTGGGGCCCCTATAGGACATGCTTGCAATTTGGTGGTTGTACCAGACAATAAAGCTGACCACTTTAACAAATTTTTTTGCTTCCATTTTTCTGAGCAGGGAGAGGGACATCCCCCCATTGAGATTCTGGAGGGACTCAGGAGAGGCACAGCCAGACCTACGATCAGAGAGGACCTATTTAGGGAACTTCTTGTGGGGCTGGATGTGTTCAAAACAGCAGGTCTACATCCCAGGTGCTGAGGTAATTGGCAGACATCATTGTGGGACCCCGGCATGGCTTTACGAGCACTCATGGTGCTCTGGCCAGGTGCCAGAGGACTGGAAAAGGGCCAATGTGATCCCCATTTTCAAAAAGGGGAGGAAGGAGAACCTGGGAAACTATAGGCCCGTTAATCTTACCTCACCCTGGGGAAGCTCTTTGAGAAAATTTTCCAGGAGCACATCTGTGAGGGACCAGCAGGGGAGATTATGCTTAGGGGCAAACAACATAGGTTCATTAGGGGCAGGTCCTGTCAGACCAACCTGTTGGCTTTCTATGACCAGGTCACAAAATCCTTAGACGCAGCTGTTGTGGTGGACGTAGTCTTGCTGGACTTTAGGAAGACCTTCGACACTGTCTTTCACCCCATTCTCATTAAAAAATTAGGCAGCTGTGGTGTCAATGCCTACACAGTCAGATGGGTCACAAATTAGCTAGAGGGCTGCATCCAGAGAGTAGTGGTGGATGGGTCATTTTTGACCTGGAGGGATGTGGGCAGTGGGGTCCTCCATGGCTCGGTACTTGGGCCCGTACTGTTTAACATCTTCATCAGTGACTTGGACAAGGGGGTGAAAAGGACCTTGTTAAAATTAATGGATGACACCAAGGTGTGGGGAGAGGTAGGCACGCTAGAAGGGAGGGACAGGCTACAACTAGATCTGGACAGGGTACAGGGGTGGGTGGATGAGAATAGGATAGGATTCAATACCGACAAGTTCTGGGTACTGCACCTAGGGGGAAAGAACCAGCAGCATGCCTATAGGCTGGGGAATTCCTTTCTTGTCAGCACAGAGGCACAAAAGGATCCTGGTGTCATTACTGATTCCAAGATGAACATGGGCCACCAATGCGAGGATGTGGTCAATAAAGTTAACCGCACCTTGTCATGCATCCATGGATGCATCACAAGCAGGTCCAAGGAGGTGATCCTCTCCCTCTATGCAACACTGGTCAAGCCACAGTTGGAGTACTGCATCCAGTTCTGGGCACTGCACTTCAGGTGGGATGTGGAAAGCATTGAGAGGGTGCAGAGGAGGGCCACTCACATGGTCAGGGGGCAGCAGGGCAGGCTGTATGAGGAGAGGCTATGGGACCTGAACCTGTTCAGCCTTCACAAGAGAAGGCACAAGAGAGGTGATCTGGTGGCCATCTATAAACTTACCAGAGGGAACCAGCGGGGAATGGGGGAGCCCCTCTTCCCCCGAGCACTACCAGTAGAAACTAGGAATAACAACCACAAGTTGACTGAAAGTAGGTTCAGGCTGGACATCAGGAAGCACTACTTCGCAGTCAGGATGGCTAGGATCTGAAACCAACTTCCAAGGGAAGTGGTGCTCACTCCTACCCTTGGGGTCTTCAAAAGGATGATAGATAATCACCTAATCATTTCACCCCATCATTCTTTCCTGCCCACAGCAGGGGGTTGGACTTGATGATCTGCTCAGGTCCCTTCTGACCCTACAAACTATGAAACTATGAAACTATAGCACAAGCAACAACAGCTAAAACTTCCATGCAAAATCCCATAAATCCATAGATATTACTGTTACTACTACTACTACTACTAATCATAATAATAATCAGATTATTACGTCCAAGATCATGTCCTGCTCAGGGTGGCTCAGGGCATTTTAAACTTATGATATCATGTCTTTATTTTATTCTAGAGTGACTGCCAATTCCTACAACGTGCAGCAAATCCTCTAAAGGTCATGAGAACTTTGTAGGTTTTAATTGCCAGTCCATATGCCAAAAATGAGGGTGCCAATTAATGCCAGCTTTCTTCATAGTTTCTGAATTATTTAACTATTAGCATCTAAAGCATTTTCCCTGTAGATCATCAGAAACTTCTATAAGGATAAATGATGTCCAGTCAGTGCCACCAGGACTACATCCAGATATAATACTGGTAGGTCAAGTGAAAACGGGCATATCCTGTTTATCAAAACACATGCAGTACTGGAAGTAGTTATAAAAACTAATCTCTCTATCCTATCTAATGGTCTAGTGATCCAGAAATGACATAAGCTTTGCACCTGTTACAAGAAAATTGTCTATTATAGCCAATCAAGATTACTTAAAATATTCCTCAACTGAGACTGAAAAATAAAAATGTTTGTCTTTCACTCTTTTTGGCCATTTCAAGTTATAAAACCTAACCCAAGGAAGTCAGGGTCATATCAGATTTGGAAGAGTTAAGACTATAGGCTGAGTCTAAATCTTCACCAGTTATGACTTGCAATATTAGTAGTAGTAGTAGTAGTAGCAGCAGCAGCAATAAATAGCCATCAAAAGTGTTCTCATTTTTTTAAATTCAAGATTATTTTTCCAAAATTATCTTATTTCTGTCATTTTGAAAGAAGCACTCTCATTAAAGAAAGTCACATATACTAATTTTAGTTTTTAATATTTTGTGACTGAATTATTACGTTTGCTGATGCCATTATCACTGTTAGGAGTTATTGCTGAGCAGTTTTTTTCAGTACACTTCATCAAGGATTTCATTAAATAATCTTTTTTGACTTCTATACCTAACTGCGCCTTTTTTGACTTTCATAACTAACATACTAGAGACCACATGTTATAGACACATCAGCCTTGGTTTCTTATGGGCATACCAATGATGAAGGCAATAGATTAGCCATTATTGCTACAAATTTCCAAATTTCAGCTCTCCTGAGTGGGAGTTCAGCAAATGGTTACCCACACATATTTTAGAATAAGCTTACTTATATAAAAATGATTTTAAAGATTTTTTTCCCCACTATTATAAAAGTAATAGCTTTTTTGGGGAAAAATAAATTAAACATTTTAGATAAAGTTCAGGACTGCCATTGGTTTACATTTAGCTTGTCATAAACTGATAATTAATTACATCCTGCCACTTTCTAATACTTTGTTATACCTGGTTTACCTCTGTCATCCAGTAGTATCATCTGTGTTCTACACTTCACTTCACACTCTACCTCTTTATATCACTTCACTTGGAACTCAGCCCTACATCTTTATAGTGCTTTAAGAATGGATAAATAAAACTATGATGAGTTAAAGGTTCATAGTTAGTCTCTAAGGGCGTAGTCTGAAATTAACATAAATCTTTTCACTGACTCCACCTGCCTTTTATGCAGTCTCTCAGTCTTTAGAGCAGAATAGATGGTAGGGCAGGATAGTATCTTAGGCTAAGTACACGCATTCAAAAATCCCCTGCCAGAAGTGCTCTAACTTATTGCACTTTTCTTAAAGTGAGATAACTTTGAGTGAGAGCCCACCAAACAGGCATTTACTGTTCAGTGGGTGTGCTCAGAGCCTGCCTGCCTTGGCCACTGGGGGCGCTGTGTGAAATTTCACCTGCCATTTCATTTTGACACTGTTTCAGCTCTGTGGCCACCAGGCCTCGAATAGCTGCTCTCAGGAGGCCTTCGCTCTGGTGGTAGATGTCAAGCGCCTTACGGACTCGTGTCGCAGACCAAGTAGATGTCTCCCCCTTGAATTGCCTCCCCCGTTCTCGTCTGCCACGACTTGTTGTTCCTCAATAGGCGGGATTGCTCATCGAGTGTACTCGGTGGCCTGTGGTTCACCTGGTGATCATTAACAGGGCTCCACTATCCCTACACCCCGGCCTCATGCCTCCTACGGTGCATCATCCATCTGTTGGCCTCATCCCTTCCGTAGGGATAACGGCTTCCTACTTGGCATCCTGGTGCCCATGGCCTAGAGCCACATTTGCCCGTATGGGTCTACCCCTTGGCTCTCTTTGCATCCACCCCTTCATTCAGGGAAACACAAAAAAGGTAAACCTTCCGAGGCTTCTCCTCAGCCCCGTTCCTCCTGGATACCCGCACTCTCCCCCTGTGCCCCTTTGCACAGGGTAACTAAATAAACATAATAACAAAATACCAAATAATAAGCCACTTCCTGGTGTGGTGCCCCCCTGCCCCCTTACTATCCTTCCCCGGACTCTAGTTGGTGGGGTTTGCTTTACTCCTGACCTGTTGCTTCCAGTATTCACTCCCATCAGCCCATCAACCCAGCTGGGACCTGCGGTGATACCCGCCCCGACTGCAAACCCCTCAGGGTACTCCCGGCGTCTTCTCCCCCTGGCGTGGCTTCCTCTGCACCCCTGTCATCCCAACACTTCCACCTGGGGTTAGCTCTGCCTCTGCCCAGCGTGCTTGTCACTCCTCACCATCCCATGCAGGCTCCAGTCAGGGTGTTCTACCTTGCACTGCCAGTGTCTGCCCCTGCTTGCCAGGCTCTGCAGGTCCTGTAGGGAGGATCCCTTTTGCTGCCGGTGGTGGCTGCAGCTCCTCTCCCATGCTGCCCGCACGCTCCACAGTATCGGCCACCATTTTTATTTTCACCAGCCGGCATCTGACACTGACGCCATCAGCTGGCCGTAATTGAATAAAGAAGCAGCTGATGAGCCACACAGGCTCTTCATTCCCCCCTTTTGTGCTGCATCTCATGTTGCCAGTAAGCATCCTCTATTACTTTTTCCCCTGGGACAAGCTCATTTTGAGGTCAAAACAGCAAAATTCAAATGAAACAAAGGGCCTTGAAACAGCCTTGAAACAAAACAAAGTTAGTCAAAGTATTTTGACCATAGCACTGGGGATGGAAGTCGGTCCAGGTAGGTTGACTCCCCATCCCCCACCTGATCCAGTGTTGGGGATGGGAAGTCAGCCCAGCTGGGCTGACTCCCTGTCTCCCCCCTGCCCAATCTAGCACTGGGGATAGGAAGTCAGCCCAGCTAAGCTGACTTCCCATCTCCGGCTGATCTAGTGAAATGTCAAAACAGAGTTGAAACAGCCTCACTGTTTCAATGAAGCAAAATGAAACAGCTGTTTCTAATTTAAATGAAATTCGATATGAAACACTGTTCTGTCGAAACCTTGAAACTCAAGGAGAAATGGAATGGTGCCATTTTACACAGTCCTAATGCTTAAAGCACAGTAAGTACAACATCTGTACCTAGACTTGGAGACTGCTTCAGAGAGCTGTCATAGGCAACAAGTTACTTCACTGTTTGAGCAGGGTGAGTTACTTCCATGTTAATGAAACACATGCATATCTATGCTTCTATAGACATAATAAAATTAATGACATTATGCTGGGGCGTAAAAAAGTCATTCTACATCTCAGAATTGATTTTTATTGTGTTTGAAGTAGATATGGAACCAAATCAAAGTCTCATATCAAATGTTATGAAGTTTGTTTCCAGATTCAGATTTTGAACCAATTCTGAAAAACTTAACCATTTCAGCCTTGAAATTAGACAATGCTTAGCAAGTTCCTCAGTCATATGAAATATTTGCATTAAAATATATCTTAATTGTCATTTATTTGAATCTCTGAATAAAAAAGAACTGGCAGCTACAAGTTATTAAATACAATAGAAGAACCATTGAAGATGCTAAATGTGATGATTGAGATGTCAAGGGAGAATTGCTTCAAGATAGTTGGCCTCATTTTAACAATAACTGAATTTAAAATATAAAGCTTTACACAAGATACTTGTATTTTTCCTTGAATCCTTGAATATAAAAAAGTGCTTCTTCCTTTTATACCTACAATAAATAGCAGACCTCTTTAAACCTCTTCTTAGACTATGTTTGAAAACACGAGTAGACCATATTTCAGAGTGCTATGGATTTATACATCATTTTAATTTTTAGACAATTTTTTAATGAAATAACATATTACCAACAATAAGCCAGATGTACAAAGCAGAATTACTATTATTATTTAAGATTCCAAGTACTGTTTCTTACATACCTACATCTTAGTGTAACATTATATATATTGTTGGGAAGATAAAATATTTATAAAGTTGATTTGTAATTCAATCCATTTTGTTGTCTTGTAGGTAAGACTTTAACTTGAACTTTCCATTTTTCCTATACATTATAAAGTTTTGTCTCATGTGACATGACAAAAATGTCTTGCATTCAAAAGCTTGTCTAACTCTATCCCAACTTCATAGGTGGACCAATAGAAAGAAAGCCTTGCCTCTTGCATAATTCCTGGACCATCACAGCTACATCTTCAACTTACACTACCACGTCTTCATGATTTGGCATTGTTTGCTCACCTGGCTACTAGAGAGTTATATTGGAGTTTACACTGAAATCTAATAGGATTTGATAATAGCTACAATTTATAGATTAGAACATGAAAGAATTACACTGAAATATTTCACAATAAATGTCACACATTTTGGTGCTGGAAGAAATATAATTATTTACCTGTCACAAAGATATGCTTCTGCCTATTTTTATCCTTACCCTCTATTATACTTCTTGTGTGTGCTCTCTCAGCACAGGCTAAGGACCTGCTTTATACAAAGAAACTCACAATAATACTGTTTCTGTGAAAATTGCATGAGGAAAAGGAACGTAGAAAGAAAGAAAATAATTTTCTGAGGGGAACTTCAGTCACTGAAGATTCCTTATCACATAACATTTCTGTGTCTAAGAGTATTGTGGGAAGACATGCTTAAATAAAATCTTATACATTTTGTGGGTAGAGGGGCTCAAGCTGGGTTTGTCGCTTGGATTATGTACCCCAACTTTTTGCCCTCAAATTTTTATGCCATGCCTTGATTTTGTAAGAAAGAGGGAGAGTCCTTGGTTGAACAGGTTTTCTCCTAGAAGTGTTTTATGCTGGTGTTCCTCGGGGATTCTCCTCCCCTTAACACCCCGTCCACATGCCAAACAGAGCTTACTATGGTCCATGACTTTCCATCCTAAACCCAGAGGGGCTGCCAGGATGTGATATCCTGTGCAGCCAATTTTAGTCCACTGCAAATCAACCCTAAGGGAACAAGTAAGCAAGTTATGGGGTAGGGTTATGCGAAGCTTCAGTTGCTGATTCAATTTGGAGAAGATTCATCCCGATTCAGCAGCCAAATCTTTAAATCCAAATCAAATTGGGAGACCCATTAAAATCTCTGAATTGATTTGAAGCATCCAAATCAATTCAGAAAAGATTCAGACAATATTTGACAATTTCGAAGGTGGTCTTTGGGGAAACAAAAAAACTGAGAAGGGGGCAGGAGAGGGGAAAGACTGCTTTGATATTGACATCTGTAGCTGGCTAGTGACTGTGATCTTTCCCCAAGTCCCCTTCCAATCACAGTGCTCTGGGGAAGGGATGTAGAAACAGTATATAAGGCTCTGTGTGAAGCCTTTATCTGCCTTTGTCCCGGGGAGACGGGGCGGGGCTCGCCCGCGGAGGCGGCGGAGCCCGAGCGGGACATCCGCCGCTTGTTTATGCCGGAAGCTGGCGCCCGTGCCGGTGGCCGGGAGCCGGCAATAAAAACAGCCGGCTGGGACAGACGCGGCGGGAGTCCGGAAGGGGGACTCCCTGCCGCGGAGACAGGGGCTCCAGAAGGAGAGACGGCAAAGGGACCCGCACCAGGCGGGAGCGCGGACCCCGACGGGGAGGGGCTGCTTACCCCATTGGGGGGAAGGACAGCGGCGGCAGCCGGACCC
>NW_017728950.1:65329295-65345395 GCF_001723895.1 Crocodylus porosus
CGTCCCACTGAACCTTACAACAAGTCGTGGCGGGCGAGAACCAGGGCGGGGACCTGATTACCTTACATCTGCTCCGGACCTAGGGGGATAGCACCACCCTTCCACCGTGACGCTGTTCCGTAGAGGGTGCTCCCTCCCCCTCCTCTAGCCCAACGGTCACAGCCTTTTATAAGCTTTCTCTGTCTGGAAGCAACAGCGTGTGAAAGGTACTGGTTGCAGTGGCTGGCTTCTTAGTCAGTCTCTTGCTAGTCTCTCTTCTTGGAAAGGATTTGATACACCTTACTAATTACCCTTGCCTAGAATCTCTCTACTTATCCCTATCCAATCCATTCCTTTCAACTTATTCTTCCCCCAACATCCTCTTATTTGTTCTTGTTATTTTTTTTCCCCCTCCCAAACTGTTTAAAAAGAAAGCTGTGTTTTCCTTGGCAGTAACTCATTCATCACTGTGCAGGAAAGCACATATATTACACACACACACATATATATTAAACAGATAGAAGATATATTACAGATACATATATTACACACAGACTAAACATATACGAGATATATTACACATACACACATTTTCCAGAATAGCAAACATTATGAAGCATGCTGGAAAGGCAGGTGCCACATCTTCTGGCAGGGGAGGGAGAGGGACTAGAGGGGATAAGGGAAGAGCTGCAAGTTCCCCCCCTCCCCAAACTTAGATGCACCCTCTTTCCTGGCAGTGATGAGTCTTCTGCTGCCAGTGAAAGCAAAGAGGTGGGAGCAGTACCTGACAACTATTTAATACCCTGCTTTAACAGCTGGAGGTGGTGGTTTTTCACCATCGAGCAGATGAAGAACATCTCCCTGCTGAACTCAGAGGTATGGGCTGGGGCTACAGGGAAGGAGGAAACCCCAGGTCCTGGGCATGATCTAAAACCAAACCCTGCCAGTGTAGGGAGGTCTGGTGGGACTGCCAGTGGCGCAGCAGCTCCAGGAAATGCCAGGACTGATAATCTGTCTGGTGAAAGGTGTGTAGGGGTGCCTGATAACCTCCAGCCACCACATGCATTCACAGTCCTGGCTGGGGAAAGCCATCTTCAAGGCATTGACTGCAGTATAGGAAAAGTACAGAGCTGAAGAATGGATGTCACCCCTAAACATCAGGGGCCTAAATGGGCAGTCTCCCACCTGGGTAACATCTAAATCACTTTCCCATCAAGAACAAGAGGGTCACAATTCTGAATGGCCTAAAGGCAGGGCCAGGGCCTAAGGGGGAGCCAAGATCCTAGAGAGGGAACCACAGCTGGAGGGCATGAAGGATGCAATCTGTGAGGCATGGGCTGCAGTGTAGGGGAGGTACAGAGCTGCAGAATGGATGTCATCCCTAGACATCAGGGGTCTAAATGGGCAGCCTCCCACCTGGGTAACATCTGAATCAGTTTTCCTTCAAGGCATGGCAGACAAAAGAGGGGTGGGTGGTTGACCCAGAAACCGGTGGGCAGCCTGAGATCTAACAACCAGCACCAGGAAGGCCCCCTGTTACAGGTTACCTTCCCTACTGCATTCATCCCACTCTGCCTTAACACATAAAAGACAGACAAGGTTCTTTGGGTCAATCTCATATTTTTATTAGACCAACTGAATAGTTGGAGAAATTTATCTTAGCAAGCTTTTGGGTTTAAAAACCCTTTCCTTAGGCTGAGGAAGTTTCTGCTGTTGTTGCGTGTGCTCTTCCTGGATGGAATGATTATTAAAGAAGCCAGAGGCTCGGCTGATATGCAAGAAAACCATTTAGTGAAAATGTAAATTGAGGAGGCAGGCTGGGAGGGGGAGGGGGGTGTAGCACCCGGATAAAAGTGGAGAGGTACCTGGGGATTCAGGAGTCAGTCTCCTTGAAACTAGGCAGGCTTCATGCCCTCATAAGGGGCTACCATCCCTGCTGTTTTCATCCAAATCGGGGGGAAAAATGACAAAGTTATAGGTATTTTAGTGATTCCACACTATAGTCTATGGCTGAATTACCAAATCACACTGAATCATCACCGAATCTTTCGAATCTGATTCAGCCAAATCAATTCAGGACAGTGATCTGAATCACCAAATTGAATCACTATCCCCCAAATCAGCTGAATCTGAATCCAAATTGAATACTGGCTGCTTCACACAGGCCTATTGCGGGGCTTTCCTGCGATGTCTCAGGTCATAGGACTTGCAGCACATATGTCAGTTCCCAATATTGTGCATCTCAAAATCCAAATTAACAATAGTCCCAAAGGGTACCCTTTTAACATAAAGTCACAGTCTCTGACCCCTGTAATTGCCACAATTTAATGCTGTCCATCTGGGGTCCTCCAACTGGTGGGCTGACCCAGCCCACCCCACATAAAGAAAATTCAACTCAAGGGGAAAAATAGGAAAACTATCCCTGTAACTAACCCTGGAGTATTAGTTTCCCAGGTACCTTGCTCTCACCATCTTCACTTGAGTGAATGCTGCAATGCTCTGTGCTTGACCCATACCCTCAGCATCTTCTGGGCCTTCTCCAAAGGGAAAGCTCCTCCTGTACCCTCACAGAGTTAAAGGCCTGAAGGCTGGAAGCTCCTCCAAGTATCCAGTCTCATGATTGAGTCGCCCACCACTCACTTTGCCTCTGCCATGGTGATGCTATGGGCAGACTCTGTCCCATGTTGCCCGCATCTCCTGGGCTCCTCCCCCCAGCCAGTGCAGGGCATACACTTCTGATGTCATCAGGGACACACTGGCCAATCCATAGCCAGCACAAGTTGGGAATGCCATTGTGTTTGTGGCTCCACTGTTTGTGCCAATGCTGGCCCTGCTGGTCATGAGTGTCTTTGTTGGGCTTGTGTTCCATTCCTGCCTATTACCAAGGCTGTCTCCCAGGGCCCCCACATCTCCTGAGACACTCCCTCCCATATATATATTAATATTTTGTGATTATATGACCATCTCCACTTGAACTTTGTTATTCAACAGCTGAATATGCATGCCTCTTTGGAGAAGACTGGCACATGCAAAGCTGCTAGACACTGTGCTGAATGGAAATTGTAGGTGCATTTCTGGATGCCTTAAGCAACAAATGTTGATAGTGCCAATCTACTTGTTGGAATCTCCCCACCAGACATCAGGAGAGCAGTAGCAAAGAAAAATATAATGCACCTGACAGAGCAAAGAAAAGAAACACCCAGCTACATGGCCAAATTGCAGTTCCCAGTAGATTAAAATCTAGGAAGTTTCCTCTATACAAGGCAGCACTGGATGAAACACAAATAGCCACACAAATAAAAATGGGCAGTGATGACTAGAGGTGACCCAGAAGTGAGTTAAGATGAACATCAAAACTGCTGAACATCTCCCTTGCAGGCGCAGAGCTTAATTGGCTTAACTGGGGGGATACTCCAACAATGCAAACACCATGCAGAAATGTGGATTTCACATATAGAGGAACCATACACTGACAAGGACTTCACTAAGGCTAGATCAAGCAACAGTGTGTGTCCATTTCTGGACCCTAGTACGAACATGGTAGCAGGGCAAAATAAATCACAAGTTTATGTGGTGTTCACATTTCAGTTAGTTATTTTGCAATTCTGAGCCACTACTGTTGAATTCCACAGTGAAGTTTAAACTTTGGAATAAATTGGCTATGCTCAGGTTTATGTATGTAAATCAAGTGGAGCGATTACAGTAATTCCAGTATGATTGAAATACACAGATTCCCTGGTTTTACAAATGCACAAAAAGAAAACAATATTATTTACTATAAGAAAATCCTAACTTACTGTATTTGCAGGAAGAACTTCTATTGCTCACTGTTTACTCTTATATCAACAGCTGATATATAATAAATTCCTCAACAGCAAAAGTACAACTACATAGAATGTATGGGAAGCTGGATGGGAGATGAATTGAAATTCCCTCCATTGTTCTGCTAGTTACACCTTGCTGATTCTGTACTGCTGGTAAAATCTGAAGCAAGTTTCCTTTCCCAGAGTTAAAAGGTTCCCAGTTTGCTATATGCAATAGAAAGCACAAGCAGCTCTTAAGGAAAATAATAACGCATACTGCAAAGGAAATAGTCCATCTGAAATAGTTCCCATTGCCATGCCGCAGCCACTACCATTTTCCTATTTTCATTTGTACATATATATATATATACACACACACACATATATATACATATATATATACACATATGTGCACAAAGCATATATATGTTTCAGTTTTTCCAATTCATGAATCAGATAAGAGTCCTTAAAAAGTACTGGTGGAAACATGGAGCACGGAAACTGACACATTTCAGTTTTGTAATGTTATTGCAAAAGAATGGGGTTCCTGTATGGCTTTCTTGCATATGTACTGGCCTCTGGCCACTTTAATGCTCTATCCAGTAAAAGCACAGACCATCTGCAGATGCTTCCTCAGCCTGATGAATGATGTTTGTGCTCAGAAGCTTGCTAAGAAGAATTTTTCCAACTATTAGAGTTGGTCTAATAAAAGATACAGGATTTACTCAAAGAGCCTTGTCTGCCTGGGTTCCTGTATGGACACTTTACCCTTCAAATTTAGAAAATTAATCTTTTGAGTAGAATCTACATAGGTCCACTTGAACTAGGCAGCTAACTGGAAAATAAGCGCAGGGTACATTTTCTTAGTCCTTGTAGATCATTCAAGCCCTTTTTGAGTCAAATTGCGTATTCCAAGTCAACCATAACACAAATCAACTTTGCTGTGGGTACAAGCCCAATAACTGCAATTGTGCTTGCTTGTTTTACAAAAAAAGAAGGAAAAAAAACCTACCTGAGAGGTGAAAGATGGGTGACACTGACACACTGTACAACTGAACTTTCATTCCACACCCATTTCACCAAGATGAAGCTATGGTTGTAGCAGCAGCAAATCAAGATCCCTGCATAAGGTCCTATTGCTGGAAAGACAAGACTGCAACAGCTTTTACTTGTGTTTTACATTCTTCGTAATATTTTGTCAAAATGAAAACCTTCTGGAATTTGGTATTCAACCTTCCTCACAGTATAAAGCATATAGTATAGAATTCTTCATAGAGTAGTTACTGAATTAGCCTTCACCATAACAATACAATGGAATCCACTTAATTGGCCCCATGATAAATCTCATGCCTTCTTAATAGGGAAAATTGTCAGAAAACAGATTCAGTGCAATATCTTTCAGTGTCTCTAAACAATGGTTAAATGGCTCAGCTAATCTGTTTAAATAGCACACCTGTTGTTGTTTAGAAGCCCTTTATAGTACTTTACAAGTATGAAATAGTATTTTCTGAAATACACTTCTCACTGGGTGGCCCTTTGCTCACTTCGCACTTTGTACTTGCTCTGTTATAGCTACTAAGTGGAATCTTACATTACAAGCATTTTTCTTAAAGCACAACAACAAAATAAAAACAGCAACAAGAAGACAGTTTCAGTTCTTAATTTATTTCACGTGTTTGAGTCAAGTATTACTATGAACCTCTGATCATCAACATGATTATTTAATGGACCCATTTGTTTCTAGCTGGTTGTACCAATTAAAACGATTTAATAAAAGCTAATTGGGAGTTTACAGATCCAGAATTATCTCAGAGTTCTGACAAGAAGGACTCTTTTTATTATTATTACTTTTGTCTTACAGGCAAGTTGAAAACCTTGCTTGAGTCTTAGGTTTTCATAGGATGATGTCACTACTCTCTTACCTTAAAATTTGTATATGGCTTGCTTTAGCCTGCATCACATAATCATTTCTCAGAAATAATTCTTAAACCTTTTGCCATTTCCTCACATTTTTAAATAATCCAAAAATAAAGCCAAATAAAATATTGAGCACTAAAGAAGAATATGTTTTTGTTTAGTGTAATAATTTCTAATCAAAGGTTAGCTACTTTCAATAATGGCTAGTCCTATTAATTAATATTCATGTTCCCTATTTATAAAAATGGAAACTTAACTAGCTTTGAAACGAGAATCTTTTAACTCTTAACATATATATATATATATATATATATATAAGATTGTTTTAATCATTGCCTTTGTATATATCAAAAATAAGATCAACATGAAGCTGAATGAATCTTTCCCTACCTTCCCTTGCCAAAAAGAAAGGGGTTCCATAAGTGTTCCTGAGCCATACACAGAGCTGCATGTTTGTAGATCAGCCTTAGAAAACTTCAGTCAATGATTCACTTAAATAGGTGAGGGTCTAATCTAATGAGGTTTCCCAAATATCTCCCTTACACCACCACATCCCAATACTGAAAACACTTTTCTGGTAATAGGGTTGTTGTTTGTCGCCGTGATTCATTGATCAATAGATTCATAGATATTACGGTCGGAAGGGACCACAGCAGATCACTGACTTTGATCCCTTGTCCCGGGCAGGCAAGGACACTTGGGTCAGATGACCCCAGCCAGGTGCTTGTCCAGTCTCCTCTTAAAGACCCACAAGGTAAGGTAAAGTACTACTTTCTTTGGAAGCCCATTCCAGATTCTAGCAACCCTTACCATAAAGTTCTTCCTGATGTCTAACCTGAATCTGGTCTCTGTCAGTTCATAGCCATTATTTCTAGTTACTCCAAGGAATTCCCTGGTAAACAGAGCATCTCCTATCCCTTGCTGTCCCCCTCGATGAATCTGTAGATAGCCACAAGACCACCTCTCAGCCTTTTCTTGTGGAGGCTGAAGAGATTTTGGTACCTCAATCTCTCCTCATAGGGCTTTACCTGCAGGTCGATAAAAACATAAGTGCCCCTCCTCTGGACCCTCTCAAGGTTATCCACATCCCTCTTGAAGTACGGTGCCCAAAACTGGATGGGCCAGATTAGCTGAACCAACTGCGGCCTCACCAGTGCCACATAGAGCAGAAGTATCTCCTCTCTGGACATGTTTGTGCTGCACCTGTTAATGCATTATAAGGTGTGGTTAGCTTTACTAGTCACCTCATAACATTGACAACTCATGTTTATCTTGGAATCAACTATGACTCTGAGATCCATTTCTGCTTCAGTGCTGCTAAGACAGTCATCCCCCAGCCTGTAGGTGTGCTGGTGATTCCTTCTCCCTTGGTGCAGCACTTTGCATTTTTCCTTGTTTAACTGGATCCTATTCTGTTCTGTACACTTCTCCAACCTTTCCACATCTGCCTGGATTCATTCCCTGCCCACTGGTGTGTTTACTTTACCCCATGATTTAGAATCATCCACAAATTTGGACAGAGTGCTCTCCACATCCTCATCCAAGTCACTGATGAAGACGTTGAACAGCACTGGTCCAAGGACTGAAACTTGGGGAACTTCACTTCCCACATCTTTCCAGGTCAAGGCCGACCCATCCATCACCAGTCTCTGGTTGCAACCCATTAACCAATTTGCCACCCACTTGACCATGTAATCATCTATGTCACAGCTGCTCAGTTTATTTAGGAGAATAGGATGAGACACTCTATCAAAGGCTTTCTTAAAATCCAGGTAGATGACATCTACCTTGCCCCCTGCATCTAAGCATTTTGTGACCTGGTCATAAAAATAAACAGGGCTAGTCAGGCAGGATCTATCTGCTACGAACCCATGTTGGTTGCCCTGAAACATTATTTTTCCTACTGGACTCTCAGAAATATGATCCTTAATATTTTTTTCAAAGGTTTTCCCAAGGATAGACATGAGGCTAACTGGCCTATAGTTACCCAGATCCTCCTTCCTCCCCTTCTTGAAAACAGGGATCACATTGGCCCTTTTCTAATCCTCTGGCATGACGAGTGCTCAAACAACTGTGCCAGTGGTTCTGCTATGACACTGGCCAATTCCTTCAGCACCCTTGGATGAAGATCATCCGGGCCCGCTGACTTAAGCACATCTAGACCCTCCAAGTGTCCCTTCACTAAGTTAGGCTGGCTTCCATCCTGTGCTCATCTATAATCCTATTGGGAGATTTGTGCTGATCCATGTTGAGGAATACAGAAGCAAAAAACTCATTTAAGAGCTCAGCTTTATCCATTCTATCTGTCACCAATTTCACTAGTCTGTCCCATAGGGTCCTGTGTTACCCTGAGCCTTCTTTTTGCTCCCTATATACCTGTAGAAGGACTTTTTGTTGTCTTTAATTTTCATAGCCAGCTTGAGTTCCATTGTAGCTTTAGCCTTTCTAACTGACTCCCTGCAAGTGTTACCCAAGTAGGTATATTTCTCCTTGGTAGCTACCCCCTGCTTCCACAGTCTGTATGCCTCTTTTTTTGCCCCTAGGCTCTCCTGGATTTCCATGTTCAGCCAAGAGGGGTTCTAAGGGTTTCTGTTTTGGTCTAAGGACATAGGCAGACAAGGTTTTTTTGGGATAGAGGTGATATTGTTGTGGGTAGATCTTGCTTGACCAAACTTATTTCCTTTTACAACCAGGTGACCTATCACCTCAACAAGGGAGAGGAGATTGATGTTGTATATCTTGACTTCAAAAAAGCCTTCTATCTTGTATCCCATGATCACCTCCTGGCAAAAAACTGGCCAACTGCAGCCTCGAGTCCACCATGATCCACTGGCTGAGGAATTGGCTCTACGGTCGGACCCAGAAGGCGGTAACTGATGGAAGTTAATCATCATGGTGCCCTGTGACCAGTGGGGTCCCTCAAGGCTCTGTCCTTGGGCCTATATTGTTCAACATCTTCATTAATGATGTGGACATTGGAGTCAGAAGTAGACTGGCCAAGTTCACCGATTATACCAAACTTTGGTGTAAAGCATCCACACCTGAGGACAGGAGGGCATTCCAGGCTGACCCCTGACAAACTCAGGAAGTGGACAGATGAGAACCTGATGGTGTTTAACACTGAAAAATGCAAGGTTCTCCACCTTGGGAGGAAAAACCTGCAGCATCCTTATAAGCTCAGCAGTGCTACTCTGACTAGCACTATGGATGAAAGGGACTTAGGGGTCCTGACTGACCACAAGATAAACATGAGCCTTCAGTGTGATGCTGCAGCTAATAAAATGAGCAAAATGTGGGCTTCATCCATAGATGCTTCTCAAGCAAATCCCAGAACGTCATTCTCCCATTTTATTTGGCCTCAGTGAGGCTGCAGCTGGAATACTGCATCCAGTTTGGGGCTCTACAATTCAAAAAGGATGTGGAGAAGTTTGAGAGAATCCAGAAAAGAGCTGCACACATGATCAGAGGTCAGGAAAACAGACGTTACGATGACAGGCTGAGAGCTATGGGACTTTTCAGCCTGAAAAAGTGCAGACTCGAGGCTGATACACTTCCCCCCCCCACCCAAATACCATAACTTAATTCTAAAAATAAACAAGTGCTTTTCTATCCCACCTTGTAACAGAGAGTCCCAGGCTCTCTGTTACTTGCAAAGGGAAGCAGCCTAGCAAGAGAGCTCTGCAGGCAGGCAGGGTGCCGCAGCTGCAGGTTGCTAGGGCAACTGACTAATGAGGTCATTGGCGAACACCTGAAGCTGGTCTGATGACTGGGTGCAGGCAACACCAGGGGAGTATTTAAGCCCAGGGATGGGGCTAGCAGGGGCAGTCTGTCCCTGGCTGCCATCAGAGAAGGAGCTCCTGCTGGGGGGGGAATCATTTCTTGGCCTCTTGTTGGCTCCAATCAAGTGATGGCTGGGCTCAAGTCTGGCTGTTGCTCAGTCAGGGCTGTGGGAGGCTGGAGGAGGCAGAGCAGCACAGATGGTCCAGAATAGTGGTGGCTGCCACTTCCAAAGAGACTCCAGAACCTAAGCCAAGAAGCAGAATAAGAGAGAAGAAGCAGCAAATAGAAGAGAAGGAGCTGATGGTGAGAAATTGGAACAGGAACTGTAGGAGGAAGGGATGGAGGGAGAATGGAAGATTGTTGGAGGGAAGCAGAAGGCAGGACAGCTGGCCACTGAGGAGGTTGGGGGGGGGAATCAATGGAGAGGATCCTGCAGGAAGAAAGGAGTAGTGGCAGGCAAAGAGAGAAGAAATGAGCTGGGCCAAGGAGGGCTCTGGAAGAAGACAATGGCTGGAGGAATGCCCAGCGAAACTACACCCTCTAGAAAGGTAGTGACTCCCACTGAAGCATAAAATTGTGAAAGTCATTCTGAAGGAAGAGGGTTTTCAAGGAGCCACAACACTGGGCAGAAGCAAATTTGTGGAAAGGTATGCAGAAATTGTGGGCTGAGAAGAGATGAGGGGATTGTTGTTTGAGGCAGGGGAGAAAGCAACACAGAAGGTTTCTGCAAATGTTCTCTGATAGGTTGGAACAGGACACAGAAAGATGGTTAGAAAGATTTACACAGAGTATTATATCTGGAGAGGGTCTTGGATAAATATCAAATCGGTATGGGAGCATGGACAGCCACACTGGTGATGGTAAAGGGGGAGGGAAACTCAGGGGTGGGAGGGCAGGGGGGTTGTAAAGCACTTACCCTCTCTGATTCAAGTGGGGTCCCATAGAGGATACATTACATATTTCAGAGACTCAAATTGTGGGGAGGGAGGGCACTTAGCTGCCTTTTGCAAATACACAGTGTGTTACTGATGTGGGGGGAGAAGGCACAGGGTGACAAACTGCAAGGCGGAATTGAGTTGTACTGTCTGAAGGGGAAAAGGGTGCATCGACAAAGAAAGTGCCTGATTTTCATATGCAAATCTGGCCAAGTGAAGAGATTCAGAATATGGGTGTTCAGAAGTGAGACGTGAGGATGATGAGGAAGACATAGGAATTGAAGTTTACACAGTGTAGGAAACTCTGCAGGGGGAGGGAGGAGGAGATGTAATTGAAGAAGCTAATGCAATACTATGGGGGTGGGGAGAGGAGAAAGCTGCACCAGCACAGGAGGAGGGAATGAATGATCAATTTAAAGGATGGGTGGAGAGAGAGAGGGGTGGTGACAGACACAACATCAGTGGGGCAGGGAGGGGAAGGTATGCAAACTGGGAAGGGGGAGGGAGAGAAATCCCCAGGATGGTGGAGATGAAACAAGCAAAGAGAAAGTGAAAGAGGTTTTGTCAGGGAAAAGGAGAAAAAACACACCTGACTAGGGGGTGGAAGAAAAGGGAGTAGATGATGGAGAGCAAGGAAGAAGAGGGAGAGGAAAGGAGGGAGGAAACATTGAGAGCTAGGAGTGGGGAAAGGGGAGAGAGAGAGGAGGACTTTTTGAGCCCAAGAGCAATAAAGATGTTAGCAAACATGACAGGAAAGAAGAGAGGCATATCCTTTCCTGCATGTTCTGCTATGAGTGGAAGCATAAATGAGGGGTGGATCTACTGTTGTAACCTACATTATGGCTTTGACTATTGCATCTGAGGATATTAGTTTTGAAAATGTAATGTATGAATTGGTAGAAGAAGGGAAAAGGAAATAAGACGTGAACGTGATGTTAATGTGCATTAAAAACATGATTTGGAAAGTGTGGTGTCTACTTGCTATGAAGGGGTTATGTTTGTCTTTGAAGGAAAGTCTGAGTAAGCAACCATAGTTACTTACTCAGAACTATGGTTCTATACAAAGGAAGGGAGTGCAAGCACTGGTGGGGGGAAGGCAACTGTGGCAGGGTACTGTTGGTGCTTGCCACTTTGAGGGCTGGAGCAGGCAGCAGCCATAAGAGACATCAGCCGGTGGAGCTGAGGCTCAGGAACAGCTTGGAGGTTTACAGGCTAGGGCTATGGGGATGGAGGAGTCTCCTGGTCCTGGACATGAAATAAAACTGCACCTGACCTGGGATGGGTGGGCTAATGGGGCCCTGGGTGGCATGGGACCCACCAAGAAATGCCAGGCCAGTTACCACCCCAGTTAAAAGTGAATCAGGGCATCTTAATAACCCCAGCTCCCACAACCAGGTGAGTAACACGGTAGTAGGACCTGAGAAGGTGAACCTATTTAAGAGTGTAGGCTAGTTGCTCAGAAGCCTGACTTGAGGCATCCTAGATAGGTCAATGCTGGGGCCAGGACCAGAATGGTCAAAAGGTCCAGGGAACCACAGCAAGGGATGGCCAAAGCTGAGGGCCTGGGGTTCCAACTGGCCTTGGAGGCAAAGCCAGGGCCTATGTGGCCAAAGGTCCTGGGGGAGCCACACACAAGATGGGGAACAGTGCAGGGAGGGCAGGCAGCTCAGAACAAGGGCAGAGTAGGAGGCTTCATTAGGAGGGATCTAGTTGGGGTCCAGACCAGAGTGTTATGGGGCCCAGTGTAAGGCCAGAGATGTTAAGAGCTTAAATGCCATCTGTGAGGCATGGGCTGCTGTGTAAGGGAAGTTCAGAGCTGCAGATAGCACCCTCTGGCATTGGGGTACAAAAATGGGTAGCTTCCCACCTAATTAACATCATAATTATGTATCATCAAGGCATGGCAGATGAGAAAGGCAGGCAGTTTGCCCAGAAACAGGTGGGTGGGCCAACTTCTAACCAGACCTGGGAAAGCCCCTCTGTTACAGCAACCAATGTATGGGCACAAATATGTTACAATTTGTTTTTTGAACCTGGTGATATTAGAGGAAAGGGATGAATGTAGAAAAATTGAGAGAGAAAAGGGATAAAAAGGAAATGTAGATATACTGATGTAAAAGTTGAGTATCTAGTATGGCGTGATAAGGAACAGATTAAATATGTTTGTGTGAAATATTTGGAGCTCTGGATTGTACTAGAGGGGGAATCTGATGTGGACGGCTCAATATATTTTAGTTGTAAATAGAGTTTCAAATGTTTTCTTTAAGGTGTAGGTACACATGACTTATGTAGAAAGAGGGTAAATAAGAATATGCCATTGTATAGAGGGGTTGATATCTATTATCAAAAAGAAAATATGCACAGCTAATGTTTATGCAGATGTATGATTTGTGGTTATTTTAAATGTAGTAAAAAAAATAAATAAATAAATCCTGCCCAGGAAGCTAGGTTAGTAAGGGCCTATACTTGTAAAGGGGCAGAAGGCTACTATATGTTGATATTTCTGTTATAACCCAGGGGTTTATATTTATGTTGGGGAAAACCTGTGGTTTATGGATGATGCTATCGGGGAGGTACAGGCCTCACTATTGCCTATAGGGGCAGTTGACTGCCTTGAACCCTGCCAGGGCCAGGGGCCCAGTGCCCAAGAGGGGCTTAGACACAAAGAGGCAGGGGCCCAGCATACAGGAGCTGGGGGCTCGGTGCCTATAAAGGACAAAAGAAACTAGTCCCTTGAAGCCAGGTCCTACCGAGTGGGCCTAGACTGACAGACTTGAGTAGACTGAAAAGGCCAAGGAGACCAAGACTCCAACAAAGGGAGTATTTTGATAATACCCATGAGGCATGGGTCATGGTAAAGGAGAGGTTACAGAGTCATCCAATTGGCTCATAAGGCTTTGTGTGCCCTGCCACAGGCACTGTAGATTTATAAAGGCCCAGCTAGGGGCCTGAGAGCACAGAGGCCCAGCCAGGAGCATGGGGCATAGGTTTATGGAGGCCTAGCAAGTGTCTGGGGGGGGGTGTTCCTTCTTTATTTATTAACCATCAAAGCATGATGGGAAAGATAGGGAGAGCACCCTAGGGGCAGTGCAAGACATGGTCAAAAAGCCACCAGAGGGTCACAGCCACCCCTGGGACCTTGATGTGATACACACCTAAAAGGGAAAATCTTTTTCAACAGCAAACAGCATACCAATGTTGAAAAAGCATTGTATTAATAGTTTTTGGCCACACACTTTCCTCGTAAACAGTTTCCTGGTAAACTGGAGAAAAATGTGCTTGAGAGATGAGACAACAGTTTATGTGCACTCAGCCTGAAAGGCACGTACAGTTCAACATTGTATATGTACATTTGTTCTAGAAGCAATTTATTTACACATGTAAACATCCAGGCTATACTTACAGTACCAACAAGGGCAGTGAAGAGCACTTATTGTAGTCAGTAAAAGTGGTGATCACTGTGTGGAGGCATCAAAATTCCTTGCCAGCCCTTTGCAAGGTTAATAAGGAGTCTCGCAGTAACTCATTCTCTATAGCAAAGAGCCCCCATTCTCTTCAGGACAATAGTTTATAGGTATTAGATTAAGGTATAAACGAATTAGTGAATTTTGATTTTTGAATGAGTGAATTAGTGAATTTTTTTTTTCCTAATACACAGCTGTCATGTGCCTCTATTATAGGCATTTTAAAGTCACGTTAGCAAACTATTTTCCTGTTTCTCTAGTAGCTTCAGTGTTAAGTCTGGTTTATTTGTCTTTAGAGTTTTGGGAGATGTAGGTTTTGAGATGGAAGAAGTCACTTTTTCAAAGCCTAAGAGAATATGTCCTATATCATGGAGATGATTGCCTGCCAGTATTCTATCATACACATCTTGCTGTGGATAGTGGTGGGAGAGCCTCTTGATATTCAGGAGATTAGCTTAAGAATCTAGAAGCATATGAACATATTCCAAACTGTTTGGCTTGGAAATTGGGGAGAAAGCCAGTACATGTCTCTCTTTTGCCTGTGTTGCAAATATTTTAATAAGACCTTTTCATTACTTAGGTACTCCACTGTCAATAATAGCTAAATACAGCAAATTCAGTGTATAGAAATTTAAAGTTTTCTGTATTTAGAATTTGGGAAATACATGACACCAACTCTATTTTTATCTGAAGGAGATTTAGCATCTCTAAATTTCAAATTATTAGGGCCCAGCTAAAAGGGTTTTTGTTTTCAGTAACACACATTGAAAACATTAAATACTATCTATGGGAAATACATTAAGTTCAAAATCATATGATCTTCTTGCCAGGCTAAAAGCTACTTCAATAGTCAATTTTGTTTTCAGAACTTGATATTTTATTTCACTGACTTTTATTAATCTAATTAAAGATTCAACAAGATGTTGAATGTTCTGACCTGCTATCAGCTACATGCCAAATAAGCCTTTAAATGAAAAAAATGAAGACTCTAGCTAAAGCACTCAGTAAAGTAATAATAAAGGAAGAAGAATAGAAAGTATATAGGGGTTCTCTTATACATATATGTTTTGTATGATTTCAGTTTGGTGATTTCTCTGCCTCTTATTTTTTTTTTTTTTATTGAAAAAAGAAAATACTGATGCAAAAGAAGAAATTACAACAGGTTTGTGTTTAATTCAGGAATTCATGGTAAGAAATTTTCCAACTCAGAGACAAAAGTTCCTTCCCCCCCATGATCCCTTCTCATGCACATGGGGTACATCCAAACAAGAAACAAATAGCAGCAGCAGCATATAGCTGTCCCCGAAGAAACACCCCTGCATGTGCACTCTGGTGCATGGTAAATTACTCTGGGTGGGATAGGGAAGGCCGGGTCTAGCACCTGGGCTGGCCTCAGCAGTTTTACCTGGGATCCTGGGGGCCTCCCAGCGTTGCACAAACAGCGGTTCATTTCCTGGAGGCGCACAGAGATCACAGACATCAGTTGGCACTTAAGGGTCTATTTGCTTGCAAGCAAAGGTCAGAGCAGAGCTAGATGCTCAAATTAACTCTGACCCCTGATTGTGTTTGCAAATGGCATTTATTTTTTCAGATCTCCTGGGCGCGTGCACAGACACAGAAGTTCTTGCAGTTTACTTCCGTTTCATACAAACATACATGTAACTACATTATCACATACATCACATGTATAGTATAATTAGTCATTTGAGTAGGGAGGGCGGACAGGTAAATATGCAACAGCTAATTAAGCATGCTCAATGCCACAAGGGTTCATCAACAGTTCGTTCGCCAAGGCTATGCAGTTAAATTCCAGTTTCTGTAATCAGCATGAGAAAGACTAAGGAGGAGAGGGAGAAACCTTGGGCAGCATTCTTTTCTTATCAAGAGCAAGATGCAAGCTGTGTAATTCTAACAATATTCCCCCCGCAAGATGCTTTCTGCTTCCCATTCTTAACTAGTACTTTTAACATCCGCCTTACTACTTACCAACCACTTTGGGGCCAAAGGAAAAGCCCTCTAAGGCCACTGTCTTTTGACCTCTTGGAGTCCCCCACAGGCCTAGCAGTTGGTGAGATTGAAAGTACCTGTAATTCTTTCCATCATGTCAACATACAAATTTGCTTCTGGGGAAGCAATTGTGGGGAACGGGGATATAGGGTGACGGCTAGGGCTGCTCAATCCTGCCTCCTTTACTACATAGATAACAACAAGGCATATTAAGA
>NW_017728950.1:65345406-65356394 GCF_001723895.1 Crocodylus porosus
CCAATGGATCGAAACAAGTCCCTCATCTTTTCAGGGTCTTCACGAAAAGAGGGGCTCTGATTCTTCCAATTGAATAGATCTGAAGTACTAAATGGGGTGTAGACAAAAGTTGCATCGCCCCCCTCTCCGATAACCTCTCGCATCGGGCAGTTCAGTACTGTCCGTGATTTTACAATATTGCGCAAATTAAAGCTCTTATTCCCCGATTCAGATGGGGCACTTGGCTGAGGCACTCGCTCTGAATCATTAGCTATATTTTGATACGCCAGTGGTGGTTTCCCTGAGGGAGGGAGAGGTGGTGCAGAAGGAATGGGTCCTGGGGAGGTGTCTGATTCATCCTCACTACCTGTTAGGGTGACCGGAGAACGAGTCCGATACTCGGCTAATTCAGGATCCCCCCCCCCTCATTAGACTCGGGGAGTACAGGCGGTCCCCCTCGGGTCTTTCCTTTAACAACCATCACGTGAGATTTTACTAAGCATTTCTTAATCCAACGTGGCTGATCTTGGACCACTTCTAACCAACAGTCTATGTAAGGGAACTAATCTCAGTGTCCATCCTGCATAATTACCCCATAGACGGCTGTCACTTCTTTTACTACAAAGGATCCTTTCGGGGTACAGTGGACCCCGAATGTTGGCCACTCGAGTTGACAAAACTTAATTAAATCATCCTTTTTCATCTTTTACCCCATAATCTGCCTGCTTTGTAAATTTACTAAAGTTCCGTAAAACACAACCCAGAGGAGTACTTGAGTTTTCTACATGGGAGCTACTTGCACCCATTTTAATGCCCACAAGAGTGCATCCAATGCACACCAAATACCAGAAAGCATGCACCAAAAGATCCGAGCCAAAGACTGTCCGCAAAAGTGCATCCAACGCACACCAAACTCTGGGCCAAAAGAATCCCCGGAACAAAACCAAATCGAACAAGTCTCTTTGTCCCCAGATCCAAAAACTAAATTGGGCAAGGGAATTCATATACTCACTCAAGTATCCTAGAGATCCCAATCGGAATGCTGGAATGTGCGTCTGGCATCCTCAGAAACCAAAAATTTTACACAGGTAGCCTTTAACCTCCTGGGTACCCCGACTCACATCTCAAACCCCCTGGGTGAGCCCAAAAAGGTGGCTCAGTGCACATTCCCCGTGGCAGCAGGGACGATCTTGTCACTGGGTCCCAGGGTGGTCCAGGAGGCTCCTGCCTGGCTCACCAAATTGTTGCACAAACAGCGGTTTGTTTTCTGGAGGCGTGCAGAGATCACAGACACACAGACATCACTCGGCACTTAAGGGTCTATTTGCTTGCAAGCAAAGGTCAGAGCAGAGCTAGATGCTCAAATTAACTCTGACCCCTGATTGTGTTTGCAAACAGCATTTATTTTTTCAAATCTCCTGGGCACGTGCACAAACACAGAAGTTCTTGCAGTTTACTTCCATTTCATACAAACATACATGTAACTACATTATCACATACATCACATGTATAGTATAATTAGTCATTTGAGTAGGGAGGGCAGAGAGGTAAATATGCAACAGCTAATTAAGCATGCTCAATGCCACAAGGGTTCATCAACAGTTCATTCGCCAAGGCTATGCAGTTAAATTCCAGTTTCTGTAATCAGCATGAGAAAGACTAAGGAGGAGAGGGAGAAACCTTGGGCAGCATTCTTTTCATATCAAGAGCAAGATGCAAGCTGTGTAATTCTAACACAAGGATGGAGTCATGGTGATGTGGGTGCACAAAGCCTGGCCAGCAGCCCGAACATGGCTATGGCCAGCCAGGCTCTAGTTTCAGGTAGCACATGTGTGCACCTGCTTTTTTGGCACGGCTCTTTCTAGATGCAGGGATTTCCCAGTATCTATTTTTGGCTTCATGCTCTACCACAGAGAACCTTTCCATGTGACCCATGTGTATTTTTCAGCACCTCAAAGGCCTTTGAGGTGCTGCAAAGCTCACATGCGTGCTCCTCTGGACACAACCGTTATGGGCATCAGGAAGTCTGACAAGTTTTCCTGAATGCTATTATCATAGTCTGCTCTTTTCCTGTGTGTTTAGTCTTCTCACTCTGACCATTATAATATTCCTGTGATCATCACCTGCTGAAATTTACTATCCAGGGCAGGATGGTGAAAGCAAGCAGCAAGGAAGAGGACCTTGACTTTAGGAGGGCTGACTTCTGTAGGTTAAGGTTAGTAGGAGGGGCATTGGGGTCTCAGAGCTTAAATGAGATGGGAGTCCAAGATGGATGGTTGTTCCTTAAGGAGATGATCCTCTGAGTTGAAAGGGAGTCAGTCCCAATGCACAGTAGTGGGGCAGGAATGCTAAGAAGCCCCCATGGCTCAGCAAATGCATCCAGGGATGCCTGAAGGAGGCATAGAAACAGTGGAAGCAAGGGGCCATCACCAAGGAGGATTACACCTCTGTTGCTCAGGACCACAGGGAGGCTGTTAGGAAGGCCAAGGCAGAGATGGAGCTAGGGCTAGTGACCAGAATTAAGGACAATAAAAAATCCTTTTCCAAATACATAGGAAGTAAGAAGAAGATACCAGTGTGTAATGTGGGGCCCCTACAGGATAGGTTTGGCAATCTGGTGACTGTGGCAAATGAAAAATCTAACCTCTTTAACAAATCCTTTGCCTCCATATTCCTGAACAGGGACTGGATCATCTCCCCCACTAGAATTGCGGATGGACCCAGGGGAGGCACTACCATGCCTAGGGTCATGGATGACCTAGTTAGGGAACTTTTGGAGGAGCTGGACATGTCTAAATCAGTAGTTTCAGATGTTCTTCACCTGAGGGTGCTGAGGGAATTGGCGGGGGTCATAGTGGGGCCCCTGGCACAGCTCTATGAGCACTCATGGGGCACTGGCCAGGTACCAGAGGATTGGAAAAGGACATGTATGGTTCCCATTTACAAGGAGGGGAGAAAGGAGGACCCTGGCAATTATAGGCCAGTCAGTCTTACCTTGGTCCTTGGGCAGAGCTTTGAGAATATTATCAAGGAGCATATCTGCAAGGGCCAAGCAGGGGATGTAATGCTCAGGGGCAACCAACATGAGTTCCTTGAGGGCAGGTTCTGCCCAACTAGCCAGGTTTCATTTTTATGATCAGGTCACAAAGTCACTTGATCAGGTGTCAGGGTAGATGTCATCTTCCTGGACTTTAAGAAGGACTTTAATACAGTTTCCCACTATATTTTCTTTAAAAAAACTTGGTGACTGCAGCATTGATGCCTACAGAGTCAGATGGGTGGCAAATTGTTAAATGGTCACACCCAGAGAGTGGGGTGGATGGGTCATTTTCAACCTGGAGGGATGTGGGCCATGGAGTCTCCCAGGGCTTGGTCCTGAGGCCTATACTGTTCAACATCTTTATCAGCAATCTGGATGTGGATGTGGAATGCATGCTGCCCAAATTTGCTGACAACACCAAGTTGTGGGGCAAGGTGGGCAGCTGGAGGGGAGGGACTGAATCCAGCTACATCTAGACAAATTACAGAGGTGGGTGGACGAGAATAGGATGGGTTTCAATGCAGGCAAGTGCAAGGTGCTGCATCTAGGGAGGAGGAACCAGCAACACACCTATAGTCTGGGGAACAAACACCCTTCTTGTCAACAGTGGCAGAAAGGGACCTTGGTGTCATTGTTGACTCCAGGATGAACATAAGCTACCAATGTGGTAAGGCTAACTGCACCTTGTCAGCATCTACAGATGCATCACAAGCAGGCCCAGGGAGGTGATTCTTCCCCTCCATGCGCCATTGGTCAGACTACAGTTGGAGTACTGCATCCAGTTCTGGGGATTGTGCTTCAAGAGGGATGTCGTTAGCATTGAGAGGGTCCAGAGGAGGGCCACTTGAATGGTCAAGGGGCAGCAGGGCAGGCCCTACGAAGAGAGGCTAAAGGGCCTGAACCTATTCAGCCTCCACAAGAGAAGGGTATCTGGTGGCTGTTTACAAACTCACCGGGGGGGGCCAGCAGGAATTGGGGGAGGCTCTGTTCCCCTAGGCACTACTTGCAGTTATTAGGAATAACAGCCACAAATTGTAGAGAGAAGTTTCAGGCTGAACATCAGGAGACATTACTTTACAGTTAGGCCTGCCAGGCTCTGGAATGGGCTCCCAAGTGAGACGATACTCTCTCATACCTTGGGGGTCTTCAAAAGGAGGCTGAACAGATAGTTGGCTGGGGTGGTATGACCCTGGCACCCATTCCTGCCTGGGGCAGGGAGTCAGACCTGATGATCTGTTTAGGTCCCTTCTGACCCTAAGTACTGTGATACTATGATTCTCAGGCTCAGTGTCACCATCTTCTACTCCCCCTATATTCTACCTAAAACCCAGTTTCTAAAATCATCTTTCTTTCTTATAACATTGGTTATGAATTCCTTAATTGACTGTTTTATTCTGCCTCTCTCTGCCACTGCAATCAATCTCATCCTTATGTACCATAGTTTCAAGAGGAGTCCCACAGGCATCTGTCCTGACCCAGTGTTGTTCAATGTTTTAATAATTATGTGCATTTTGGAATAGAGAGATTCTTAAGCAAATTTTCAGATGATACAAAACTGGGAAGGATTGCAGACATGTTGGAGAACAGGAGAACAATTCCAAATTATCCTAACAGAATAGAAACCTGGGCTGGATCTAATAGGATGAAGTTCAATGCTCAAACATGCAAGTTGCTATATCTGAGGAACAATAATCAAAAATATAAATTAAAAATGGGTGATATCTGGCTGGTGGCAGCACTATGGAGAAGGATTTGGGGATCTTTGTGGATCACAGAGTCAGTATGAGCCTGAAGTATGAAATAACTATACAACAGGTGCATGCAGTTTTGGGATGCACTGATTGAAGCATTAGGTGAAAGACAATGGAGGTGATATTGCCTCTGTACTCAACATTGGTTAGGCCTCATCTAAAGTATTGTGTGCAGTTTTGGGCTTCACACTTTAGAAAGGACATGGAAAAGTTTAAAGAAGATCCAGAGGTGGACAACAAAAGTGATAAAGGGCTTGGAATGAAAGTCATATAAAGAGAGGTCCACACACCCTTAATGTTCAGCTTACAGAAGAGGCACTTAAGAGGGGACACGATGGCAGTCTTTATGGCATATCTGAAAGGCTGCCATAAAGAAAATGGAAACACTTTTCTCTTTTTGCTGCAGAAACCAGGACGTGGACCAATGGCTTGAAGTTACAGTAAGTAGGTTTAGATTGGATATCAGGAAAAACTCCTTCAATGTTAGAACAGTGAGGAAGTAGAATAGACTTTCTAGGGAAGTTGTGACATTTCCATCACTGGAACTGTCCAAATGGTTGGATAAGCGTTGGTCAGAGATGATCTGGAACTAGCTGTGCCTATATTCTACTCTGAGTATTTCCCATGGTGCTGGGCTTTGATGGTTGGCACATACAAGCAGGAAGGAATTTTTTTTTCCACTCCTGCTGCCACATGTATGTGGGTCTTTTCTTACATTTTCCTCCAAATCATTGGATGTTGGCTGCAGCCAAGTCTGGTGATTTTTGATTGGGGTAGGCCAGTGCTCCTGCTAGATTCCTAGCTAGAAGTTCTTGCTTTCCTGCTCAGGGCAAGAATTACCATATCTGATGTAATGAAGGGATGTTACCTCATTGTCAGATTGATAGAGACTGTTGGGGATTTTTGCCTTCCTCTATAGCAGCAGTAGGAGGGAGGAGGCATGGTCCTTTTCCTTGGAGTCCCTCAAGAGTATTTTAAAAACTTTTGCTGCAACAGGATGTTGGCCACCCAGGTGCCCCTGCTTTACCTGTGGCAGGTTAGGATGTTATGTCTTGTGGCTCTGCCCAGGTTGACCATGTAGTTTTGATAATAGGTTGGAAAATGGATTTGTATAGGATGGTTTGGATAGAGAGGCTTCTGTTTCAGGCAGGGAAATGGCCTAAGTGAATTCTGGAGGTCACTCCCACCCCTAATTTTCTATAATTCTGTATTTCTTGCTTCGTCTTTTTCTTTACTTATTGTTTCCTTGGTCGATTCTATCCCTGTTCCCTCTGTTCCCTTCTCACAGTCTTGGATTCATTTCTTTTCTTTTTCTCTTCTAGTTTTGTACAATTCTCATTCCCTATACTCTGTCCTATCTTCTTACATGGATTTTTCAACTACTGATCTTGTAACATTTTTATTTTTCTGAATTGCAGATTCTAAAGTGTGGGCTAGATTCACTGATTTGCCAATCATTTTTGTGCAGTGCAAAATGTCTTAAACCAGCCAGAATTCCCATGACAGAATTCCAGTATGAAAGAGGAATTTTTCACTGGCAAAGACCTGGGGGAACACTGTAACAAGTTGCCCTCCCCAGTGCCATCTTCCTGGTCATCTGCACCTTACGTGGGGCGCCCTTGGAGCCCTCTGGGAATTCTTCTGTCAGGCCCTAATCTCGCCTGTCATGTCTTGATGGAAATTATTATGTGAGTGGGAGACTGCCTATTATGTTGGGGTCTCTCCTAGGATGGCTTGACCCCTTTTTTTCTCACCTCTAGCTAGGCCTCCCCATCCAAACCCACCAAACAGGGTTTGACTCCAAGACTCTAGCTTTTCCTTCCAGTGCCTGGAGGCTCATGGCCCCCCTTTTCCACTCCCTTCTGGAGCACAGTACTCCCTGGCCCAGAGGCAGGGGCACTAGCCCTACAACCAGGGGGCTGCAAGTTCCAAACCAGGGTGCAACCCTAGACATGCACACTGTCAGTCCAAACAAAAAATATATTTTTACCCTAGGTGCACCAGATCTCCCTAGCCTTCTTAAGATTGTCCTTTGAGTGTCGGTGTTTGTTTGTGTCATCCCAAATTGCACGTAGACTCTCTGCAGCCCTGTCTCACTCTGTGCCTCACTGGTGCCAGGGTCTGTGCCCCCAAAAGCTGCTCCCTCACTGGTGCCAGGGTTCCCACTTCGGAGTGTTCCCCAAAAATGAGGCCACCTCCAAACCACTGATGTTACTCCATAATTACAAAAAATCATAGTAATACAGCAAGGCAGCAGGCCAGCTTGCATGAACCTGTTTCAGGCCTCAATTCTGCACCGTCATCCCCAGTCCTGTCTAGGGTGCAGCTGCCATCTCTCAGGGGCATCCGTAGCTTCCCCCTTCTGGCTGTGGGTCACTCCCCAAGCTTCTTCAATGACCTCTCAGAGGCACTGCTTCCCTTTCAGCTGCTGAGCCCTCTACTGCTATCCAACCCAGGGTTTTTATAGTCCTGCCTGTTCCGGTCAGCTGACTAGCCATCCAGGTTCAGCTGTTAACCCCTTCTTCACCAGCCCTCCATGTCCAGAAAGTCCTGGCCTTAAAGGGGCGCACATGCTTCCTCATAACAGGGTTAGGGTTCCCTGTTACAAGCACCTCTTTCTTATACCATCTGTTCCCGCAAGGCCAGCATACAGGGGAAGGAGTTGTGGAGTCAGACTGTATGTGGCAGCAGAAGTTAGAGTAATGCCCTGCTCCTATGATTGGGCATTTAAGGCTAAAGAAGTCAAAGCCATTTCATATAGCTAGTGACATAACAGAGAATTGGGATCCATGAGCGAATATATGCATGTATAAACTAAAAATGTATTTACATGTTGATTTTGTTACACTATCTTAGTTCTATTAAAAATGCACAATTGTATGTGAGGAAATGACCCTACTTTATAGCCACTGAGAAAATCCCAGTAGGCAGATATGTGCTGTTAATCTCACTTTTAGAAGATGAAAGAGTCATCTTCCTTTTTCTTTAAGAGAGCTTACATTATGGTGCAGTTTCCATCCCATTAATTGTTCAAGAAAGGAAATCTTTTATGACCAGAAAACCAATCAATGATTTTGCACCCAGTTGACAGAACAAAGTAATCTTATGGAACTGTAAACAATGAAGGGAAGAAGGAAGATGTGTTGGTGAGAAAAAGAAAGAAAGGTCAAGGTAAAAATTCCTGCAGGGTTATTGCTTCATATGCGTTAATGTGAGCATAGTAGTCATGTTTATATGTGTGCAACCCAAATAGATAGTTGAATAAAGGAGAGGCCTTAATGTGAGTAAAGTGGTAATGCACAGATAGCTGTCTATAGCGAACTAAAGACTCATTTAGTGGGTAGGAGAAAGGTCTCTGTCTAATGCATCCAGAAGCCATTGGTTTCACAGCTCCTTGTGTACTTCTGAAAGCATACAGGAGTAAAAACCCACCCAAATTACAGGCAATTTGGCAACATGAGGCTGTTTGTAGAGTTTCATTTTTTTTTCCTGGCTTTTTATCAGTTGTGTAGATTCAAGATGGGCTGCTCAAGAGAATTGTTATAGTGCCAGTCAGTCATTCAAGCTGATTCCAGAGAGCCTTTCAAATCAGGAGGTGGGGGGAAACGGAAAAGTTCTTTTTTGCTCACCTTTAAACACAATACATAGAAACAGCTACATTTCTCTGCACTGTCTTTTTCTTCTATCCTCACACCAGTAATCTCTGAACATCTGGCTTGTCTGCTTTACTTACAATGATGCACATGCTCAGGGACTTAAGTTATCATTTATTTCAGCTTTGTTTTTATTATATACTAAAAAAATCTATATTAAAATACAATTAAGAGCCTAGATTAAATCAACATAAACCATAAATTCAGAGCAAAGGATTATGTTTCATCCTGACCCCACTCCAGTTGCTTAAATCATACAGCTCTGAGGACTGCATAATTTTATACTGCTCAGTATTGACAAATTACAGATAAAATTACAATTACACTCAGAAATGCATGGCGTACACTGAATTGAGACTGGTCCAAAGCCAAGGAGCTGATAGACTCCTTTGACACCTTTTAAGGTTGATTTAGCACAAGTTGGTTTTCAAGTTTTAAATCTCTTTATAACTTTCTTACATATTCAATTTATTCTTTACATTCTATATTTGCATTTAAATTCTATTTATTGACTGACGTATTCAAATCTACACAAATCATTCTGGCTCCCAGATTTTGTGGGGTACCTCAATGTTATTGAAATATTGTTGCATCTCCCTGGTACCTTTTTTCCTTTTTCACATAATCCCTTTTGAGAGAGATCCATCATTAAGATAAGAGAAGACCCAGAGGTTCTTAGAATAGTGTGGGTAATATTCTCTCACCATGAGGTCAAGGGAGATCAGAAATGCAAAACATTCACAGAAAAAGATTGCAAAGGGAATTGCCAGGGGGCACGACAAGCAGGGTCACATTAAGATGGGATTTGATTGCTTTACAAGAGAGAAGCTTGAGGATTTTAAATCAAAGAGAACATATGATTGGAACGCAGTTTGATAAAAGTAGTGAAAAAAAGTAAATTCTTGCCAGCCTATTTCAGATGGGCCACGCATGGCAGGTTCACTGCTACACCATGTTTACAGTCAGCAGAACATGCTTCCTCCAGTTTATGGATATCTATTAGACAGGGGCAGTATTTGGGACCATTCGTTCTGTTTTTTTTTTT
Organism: Crocodylus porosus; assembly: GCF_001723895.1. Taxonomy (NCBI): domain Eukaryota; kingdom Metazoa; phylum Chordata; order Crocodylia; family Crocodylidae; genus Crocodylus; species Crocodylus porosus. The sequence continues at coordinate 65,354,875 of NW_017728950.1, forward strand.
TTTTTCACTGCTATCAGTTCAGGCTTAGTGGTACCAACAGTCTCATTTCATTGGAACCATCATGAGATATATTAGGATTAAACTTAGAGGCCTCAGGTCATCAACTTCAGAATCACTGGTAACATAATAGATTTGCTAGGTAGTACATTTGTGATGGAATAAAGAGATTGCGAATCAGAGATTCAGTCCAACTAGGAATGAAAGCATCTTATTTGAACCCTAGTTAATCAGAGGAGCATCTGCTGGCTCCTGATGGCTCTACAATCATCATCAAGAAACTGCAGGAGTAAAACTCAAGCCATGGGTTTTTTCCCCACATTCTTTTCTTCAACAATTCTATTTTGAATATAAGTAAAAAAAAAAAAAAAAAAAAAAAAAAGAATGAAAGCACACTAACAATAAATTTAGATTAACACAATATTTGTTAGGTCTGCGCAACACAAAAATGTCATAAGAATGACCCAGCCCAGCTAGTAATTAAATATCTCATTGTTTCCCCATGGGAAGTTATGCCAACCAGTATTGATCTTGGCAGATTTGAGCTTCCATTGCAAGCTCCAAGTGCTATAGATGATAATTATTTTTGGCCCAGTAGAGAGCTGATGTAGATTTATGAAAGTAAATTGTAAGGTTCTAAGTAAGCTAGTTTAAAATAATTTGTTTAGTTCTATAACACACCAAATATTTCTTGCCTCATCTTCTTTCTTCCTGCCCATCCTCCTCATTTTAGATACTGAAAAGAATATGAAAATAGCTATTATGCTGCATAATATTTTGTTATGAAGGTATTTTTAAGGATCTGGTTTGGAAAGGCATAGATTTTGCTATATTTGGCAGAATGATATGATGTAGGAACTTGATGTGACACTGCTTAATTCAGAGTGATGGGTTGGAACCCAAGAACTGATGTGGATAAGATGCAGTGTGAGGAGAGAGAGACAGAGAGAAATATTGAGAAGGGGGAGCATGGAAAAGACAGAGTCAAAGAAAGAGCAGAAGAGAGGCTACACCCATACCTACATTCAATTACCTTTTTTCATTTTTTCTTTATACAGTTAAAGTAAAGCATTTAAAGTGGTGTTGTAAATAAACATTATTTAGATGTATAAAATGACATTTGGGCCTGTAACAGTATGGCATGCTTGGGGTCGCCGTGATCTCCCCTAATGCCCCCTTACCATGCCAAGTTAGCCTAAAGAGCACCCTCAATTCTCACCTGCCACGTCTTTGATGGAAAGTGAATAATAGGGAGGCTGTCTTTCAGTCCTTTTGGACATGATTTCCTGTTGTACACTGGCCCAGTTCTGTAATGGGTGTTTCGGTGCACCCTAGCCTGATGGGCTATGCGTGGCTCCAGCCACCCCTTTACCATGCCCCAAGCCTTGCTGATGGAACTGACGTTCTTCGGTCTCGCACTGCGCCTCCCTGGCGCTCGGGTCTCCGCAGCCCGGTCTCGCACTGCGCCTCCCTGGCGCTCGGCTCTCCGCAGCCCGGTCTCGCACTGCGCCTCCCTGGCGCTC
>NW_017728950.1:65356494-65394336 GCF_001723895.1 Crocodylus porosus
TCTCCGCAGCCCGGTCTCGCACTGCGCCTCCCTGGCGCTCGGCTCTCCGCAGCCCGGTCTCGCACTGCGCCTCCCTGGCGCTCAGGGTCTGTGCACCCCCAATGCTCTGGCATTCAGGGTCAGCTCACCCCCAATGTGGCATCTCCTCTGATGCTCAGGGTCAGCACACCCCCCAATACTGTACCCTCCCTGGTGCTTGGGTCCCCACATTGCTGTGAACCCCCTATGAGGCTCCAACTATCCCCTAAAAGCCTCTCCCAAGCCACCAGTTAAAACAGCGAACAAAACACAAGTGCCGGGCTATAACCTAAATTCAAACTGCCCGACTAAAACATCATTCAAACCACCCCAATGGTGTTCCATCTCTCACCAGTATCAGGGGCTGTTTGTGCAGTCAGGCCTCTCCCCTTTGCTCACTCAGGTGGAGCTCCTTCCCCCTATTCTGCCAGCAGAGAGCTGCCCTCCTGGCCTCAGGTCTATAGTTTATATGGGCCTAAGGCCCTGCCTCTTTTGGCCAGCTGACCAGGTGCAGGTGCAGCCAATTCCCTCAGTAACTAGTTGTCCCAGGAACTGCACCTGGGTTCTTAACTCTACTCCAAAGAGTAGCAGGCTTAGTGCCGTGCTACAGGGCCCCACTGAAGTTAGTTCTCTTAATATAATGGGAAAACTAAGCTGAGCATCCTAACCTGCATTCTGGTCAACTTGGTTAATGTCACCCTTTTGGCTACCCCTTTTCAGGGCCTAATTAAAATAGAATCTAATCTCTTCTTGAATCTGGTCCTCAATAGGAGCTCCTCTCCACAGCCTGCAGGGCCAGATTCCCTACTAGTTCCCAGGCCCTGGTTTTATGGACCCTAGAGCTCCATCTTTTCGTGCCAGTTGAGTCTCCAGCAAACAGGGGTCTTCCTTCTACCTGCTAATTAGTCTGCCCCAGCTGCTGCAGCTTTGGTCAGATGCCTCTGTTTGGCCTAATGAGTCTAGGCTGTTCTTGCCCTGCACTATCTCAGGGTCCATAACAGACGCCAGCCTGGGGGGTATATTTTCTTTTTGGGTCTGACTGTTGTAGCCATTGGCTCCTGTGCAATTCAAACTTCCTGCTCCCCCTCCTGACATAGCTAACAGGGTTGGGGTTCCCTAATACAGGTGTCCAAGCTGAAGAAAGCTATCAGTTGTTCAAGGAAAATTCACCTACCAGTACTAGGAAAAAGAACCTACCAGTGGTTCTTGAAAAGTTAAGATCTCAATCACCTTCCTTTGAGTTCTGGAGTGTCTAATACAATACAAGAAAGTTTGTTTGTTTTTAATTTCTCTAGCAATACTAGCATTCACAGGCAATGATTTAAAATAAGCAATGTGTTATCTAAATTTTCATCTTCATAAATTTTCTAAAATTTCATTTTCATCAAGAGGGAGCAGCTCAGGTTGGACACTTTTGCAGTTCTCCCATGGTCTATTTGTGATTTTTAGCTTGTAGAATAAGGCTACTTTTAGCAAAGTGCCAGTAAACAAGAATTATTGTCTGTTTTGACAGCTCTAGAAGGCAGCAGTTAGCATGATTGAACTATGAGTTGATGTATTAAATGATCTGTCAGAAAATTATATTTATGGCAACCTTTTCACAATGCCATTAAAATGCTGAATTGTTTCACTGCTAATTTAAAGCATCATTTAGTAGCTTAAGAAAATCTTTTGCAGCTTTGCAAGCAACATTGTGAGAATGTTTTGCTTCCTTTCTTATATATTTTCATGTAAAAGAAGACAATATTCTTCTGTTTGAAGATACACCCATCTTTTGAAAGGGAGATGAGACATCAGACAACACATTGACAGTGTGCATTTTCTTAATTGCTATATGCATCTATTTGGGGAGAATTCTATTTTATTACCTCAGATAGTTCATGTAATGTGATAATAGGGGAACCAAGATTTCCCTTGATCTGATCAGACCTTGAACTTTTGTAATAGTTTCTTTCTCAAGGAGAAGCACGCACTGAATAAACTGCTCTGCACCTCTGTTCATTAAATATGAAAAGGTCATTTTGGCAAATTTCCAAACTAATGCAAGTATGTTCTATTTTTCGTTTATGACTGAATGTGATGATGACAGCTCATATTCAAAAGACATACTGAATATTTTTAAACACTGGGTGTTTTTAAATCTGGTTTCAGGTAATAACATGAGTGTAAGAAGAGGGTCTTTTAAAACAAAATTGTGGCTCTATTCTTTTAGGAACACTACATATCTACAACTTGGTTTTAACTGTATTTATTACTAATACATACTAGATGAAAGTACTGTAGGGTACTCTACCCTAACTGGTTGTATCATTGTGCTCAGCAAGTAGCAATCAATGGCACAATGTCTATTTGGGAGGAGACATTGAATGGGGTCCCCCAGAGTTCTGTCCTGGGTCTGGTATTGTTTAATCTTCATTAATGATTTTTAAGTTACTATCTTCATTAATGACTGGAGCAGCATATCCCAAACTGTGGGATGTGGTCCTTAAGAGGAGGAGGACAAAAGGATTATGGGGAGGAATAAGAAAGGGTGCAATAGTGCACAAAACATTGCAAAAGCAATGAACATTTGTCAGCTGAAGTAGGGGGCACAAGAGGGTCTGACTTCACTGCAGTGGGGTATAAAACCCAAAAGTTTGAGAAACATGGATTTGGACAATGGGGTTCTATTCACACTTAGGAAATTAGGGGTGGGTTCCAACCCTAGGAATACCAAGTTGAGTGGAGTTGTAGAAACTCTGGAGGGTAGGGTTAGGATTCAGATAAAAATGATAAACTGGAGAAATGGTCTAAAATGAATTGAATGAAATGCAATCAGGACAAGTGGAAAGTCCTTTACCTGGGCCAGGACAATGAACATTCACAAATACAAACAGGAATTACTGGTAAGGCTGCAGTACTGAAGAAGATTTAAAGGTTATGGTGGACCATAAGCTGAATAAGAGCCAGCAGTATGTTCTTGTTGCAAAAAAAGCATATTGGGTTGTAGTAATAGGAGTGTCATTTACAAATCTCCATCTATTCAGCACTGATGAGGCCTCACCTGGAGTACTATATCCAGGATTAGGACCCACACCTCAAAAATCCATGAACAAATTAGAAAGAAGTCCACATAGAAAGTGGCAAGAAGTATAAGAGAAAAGTGCCATTCTACTAACTGTCATTGGCTCATAAGTAATTGTAGAACAAACAATCATTTGAAGACTGGATTGTGTTAAGTATGATTTAAAAAGGGACTAGTTAAAGGTTCTTGTTTCTTACTTGCATTAATTTGGTGACCCCCTTTTCCCTAAGAGTTTATTACTTGGAGTCAGTAGGAACAATGGCCACAAGCTGAGGGAGGATAGGTTTAGGTTAGATATTAGGAACTGCTTCACTGGAAAGGTGCCCAGAGCATGGAATAGGCTTCCCAGAGAGGTGGCGCTCTCACCTTCCCTGGAAATCTTCAAGAGGAGACTGGACAGGCACCTGGCTGGGGTCTTATGACCCCTCCCACCCCCAGTGCTCCTTCTTGCCCATGGCAGGGGGTCGGGCCCAATGATCTGTCTAGGTCCTTTCCGACTCATTGATTCTATGATTCTATGGCTTGTTTCTCTCTCCAACCACTGCCATCCCTACCTGCTCAATTGTTGTTCTGGACTTTTCAAGACTTCCAGCTGTTGAAGGAACTCAAGAAGAGCTGAAACAGCTTGTTGCTATCTCCAGTAAGATGACTCTAACCCCTGAATTGGGTCATCTAACGCAAATCACCTTCTGACCTAACTACTTAAAGAACTTTATTTAGGACACCGGTTCTCAGCCTATTTGCCATAGTGGGCTACACTTGCAGCTCCCACACAACCTACTTCCTGTGTATCTATTTAACAGGATGTCACATGGCCACAGAAGTGTGCTGATTGGGTCTCATGTGGTGTGTGGGCCGCAGGTTGAGAACCATTGATCTAGGGGGACAGGTGTTATGTACTAAGTGTACTATGTATATGTGTTCACTTGAACAATCTAAGCAATCTTCCAATCTAAGCATAAGACAGATGCAGAAAGCTGAACAGACATATAAAGAAGCAGTGAGGCAACATTGCTTATCATAACAGGTAAGTACTCTCAGTATGTCAATGGCCAAATCATTGCTAAGTTTTCTATAGGCACCCCAGAAAAAGGGAATTTGAATGTGGATGAGCAAGTGTTCCAGGTATTTACAAGGAGATCTTCTCAAGTGTGAGAGGTAGCATAGAAGAAAGCACAAAGGTATTGTTTGAAAAGTTAACAAGTAGTCAATGGGGGCTAGCATTGAAGGCCAATTGGGAGAGGCAGTCAGCATCTCAATAGAGAACGAGAGATGATAGGGTGAAGATAGATCAAAAAGGATCTTGAAAGGAAAGGCTTATGTTTGATGTGGATGAAAAGAGGGCATCCAATGGAGGGATTCAAAGAGAAGGATGATATAGTTAAGGTGACAGGCTAGGGAAATGATTTGCACAGCAGCACTCTGAATATATATAAGTGGAGCAACACCACATCTGTCAAGGCCAGGAACCTGGATTCTGCAGGGTTCTACAGTCTCACAATAGGAGAGGCTGGGAGCCTGTATGAGAGTTTTAGTTCTGTGGATGGATATGGAATGCCAAATCCTATATATGTTATGCAGAAAGAAACATCAAGATTTAGAGGTCCAACCAACCTGAGGGAGAGTCAGGGTATAAAATGAAGGATGTCTATTGAGGGAAAAGATATTTTTATGGAAACAGTGCCATGAAGGAAAGAGGAATGCAACAATAATAGACACTATCAGATGTAGGTTCTGGATGAAGATGGACATGGTCAGCTTGCGTGTATATAGATATAATATCCACATCAGACTTCTTTGTTCCTTGCATTTCCTTTTCTAACTGAAAGGTAGATCCAGTCTCTATGGTGTCCTTAACCTTTTATTTGGCACCACTTCTTCAGTGATATACACATTGTGTCCTACTGTTACTGTGGATGCGTTCACTAGACTTGCTTTCTGCTACTGTTTCTTTTTTAACTCTTTTTTACACATATTAAATTTGAATAGAACCAAGCAAGTTATTGATAATAGGACACCTTGCTTTTCCTGACTGTTGGTAACAAGAATAAACAATAACTATAAATATAGACTTGTTAATCTCACCTCTACCCTTGGGAAAACCTTTGAAAAAATTATTAAGGATCACATTTGTGGAAGTCCAGCAGGGAAAGCAATGCTAAAGGGCAACTAGCATAGATTCATAGCAGGTAGATCCTGCCTGACTAACCTAGTTACTTTTTATGAGCAGGCCACAAAATGCTTAGACACGGGAATCGAGGTGAATGTCATCCACTTGGATCTTAAGAAGGCCTTCAATATGGTATCTTATTATATTTTCATAGATCAGTGGAGTCCCACAAGGCTTGGTCTTTGGACCAGTGCTGTTCAATGTCTTTATTAGTGACTTGGGTGAGGGCATGGGAAGCATTCTGTCCAAATTCACAGATGATGCCAAATTACAGAGTAAAGTTAACACACCAGAGGGTAGGAAATGAATCCAGGAGGATCTGGACGGGTTGGGAAAACATGAGGAACAGAATAAGATGCAGTTCAATAAGGACAAATTCAAGGTGCTTCACCTAGGAAAAAGGATTCACCACCATGCTTACAGGCTGGGGGGAGGACCTTCTCAGCAGCACAGCAGCAAAAAGGGATCCTAGAGTCACTGCTGACTCCAAGTTGAACATGAGTTGTCAATGTGATCAGTAAAGCTAACCACACTTAATCATGCTTTAGCAGGCGCATGACAAACAGGTCCAAGGAAGTCATGCTTCTCCTTTATGTGGCATGTCAGGTTGCAGTTGGACTATTGCATCCAGTTTTGGGTGCCACACTTCAAGAGGGATGTGGACAACCTTGAGAGGTTTTAAAGGAGGGCCACTAGTATGGATAGGGGCCTGCAGGCAAAACCATACAAGGAGACATTGAGGGCCCTGGATTTCTTCAGCCTCTGCAAGAGAAGACTGAGAAATAATCTTGTGGCTGCCTACAAATTCATCAGAGGGAGACAGCAAGGAATAGGAGGTGCTCTGTTTACCAGGGCACTTCTTGTAGTAACTAGGAACAATGGCCACAAATTGACAGAGAGCAGATTTAGATTAGACATCAGGAAGAACTTCCTTACAGTAAGGATTGCCAAAATCTGGAATGGGCTTCCAAGGGAGGTAATGCTCTCCCCTTCCAAGGGAGGTTGGACTCTCCCCTACCTTGGGGATCTTTAAGAGGAGGCTACACATTCACCTGGCTGGGGTCATCTGACCCAACACTCTTACCTGCCCAGGGCAGGGGGTCAGACTCAATGATCTGCTAAGGTCCCTTCCAACCCAAACATGTATGAATCTATGAATGTTTTAAATTTTTTCATAAATACATGTTATGATGGCCCTATCCTACATTATGCTCTTGTATAATTGTTTAAACATAATTTATCACCATGTATGGTGGCCATGAAAATAAACTAATAAACTAGGAATTTCTTTTTTAAAAATGTGGTTCTTACTGATACGAACTGCAAAGCTCATCAGCTTGATACACTTTTGCTGGCTGGTGATTAGGAGGTGTCAAGGAAAAGCCATTCTAATGCCCTCTTCCTACAGTACCCCAGTAGGGATGTATGATGCATGCTTTCAGGATGCACTGGGCTCAGGATAACAAGGGACATAATCAGGCAATCAGTGACTTCCTGTTCTTGGCTCTAATTCCACTCTGTCCAAATCCTAAGGCTGAGGTACACTACACCCATTTCCAACAATATTCAGATATCATGGAAAAAAACAAACACTTGATAAAAGAGAGCAGCCCTTGTCTTTTGGGCTGGTTTCCATGGAAGGCACTAGGATTGAGTGTATATAGAAGCCTTATACCACTTAGGCACACTGAAACTGACTGTATCCTCCAGGCTTATAGTCTGTTGTGCTGCCAGACCTCAGTACAAGGAAACCGATAGTAGAGAAGCTGGCACAGTAGTTTCAGTTTAGTTGCAGATTTTAAACCTGTTTTGGGTCTGGGAGTGAAATCTTACAAGGTCCTATTGCAAGCTTTGCAATTGACTTGCTGAGAAACTTGGGGAAACAAACTTGCTAACTGCAAAATGGAAATAAGAGCAATGCTTATCCAACTACTTAATTTGAGTTTTCTGAAGAGAAATTTGTTAATATTTCTGCATGTAGCACGTAGAACAATGTTTTTGTGCTTACCTTTATACAATATTTAAAATGCAGTTGAAGAAGATGCAAGTACGATCCTTTTGAAAGTTATATTCACAGCTCTTGGAAGTAGATACAGTATTTGTAATGCTTTTCAGATCTGAATGTGCATAATATGTGACAGCAATTTTAAGTGACTTCAGGAATAAGGGGCTCTCCAGCATGAGACCTGTGTTTTGTATCACATTATAGTAACATAACAATTAAATTTACACAAGCCAGGCTGATACCTAAAACTTTTCAGTTTCATTCCTTCGGGCCACATCTTCTTAAAGTTAAATAATGTAAATGAAATGTGCCTTTGTTTGTTCTAAAACAAAAGCAGCTCAGTGCTAAATATTCTTGAGTTGCAATGATAAGTAACAGAGAGCTGTTATATTACATGATGCTGAGCAACTGGTTATTTCTGACTGCTCTTTCCTTGGATCTTAGTTGTGCCTGCTCATGTATCGTCAGTATTCTTGTCACTTGTTGTATGACACTTTGATGAACTGGTTGGATAGCTAGTGAATTCAAATGTTGAAAATAAGTGCAATGACTGCTAGGGAAAACAAAACATGTATCCTGGCTGTAATGAAAACTGAGACTTGCAGTCACCTGCATTGTTCTACACAGTAACTGCAGGTCCAGGTTTCTGACAAACAATGACTGCATACTTTTATTGTCAGAATGGCCCTCTTCAAAATTAATAAATGAGGTCAATCTTCATAACACCTTGTCTAGAAAGGTATGCCATGCATGCATGCAGCATCATGCAGAGTTCCTCAATTTCTCTTGCAATGGAGCTAACTTTGGTAAAGGAAGCAGTGGAGCTCCATTATCATAGCACTCTGCCCAAGTGAATAAGCTTTTCTAAGAAGGAGTTATATAGTAACCTGAGTGGATGCCTGTGTTAAGATTTTACAGTTTCTGGTACCTGAACTAACTTATTTAGAGTTGAATTGCTCAGGTATCTGCACTACATTGTTTCATATAGATATATCCAAAGAGTATTTGGTTTGGCCACTCAGGCCTTACTATTGTGGGGGTTCTACATCGGGGGACAAAATATTCACTGGTATCTCTACGTTTCCATTAACACCATCTGCCCCCCAGAGTTATATCATAAGTTGATGAGGCTATTATAGGGTTCCCTACAAATAGTATTTATAAACAAGTTGCAGTGCATTATCTTTTCTTCACATATTGCTTTCTCACATTCATACATGAAATTCTGAAGCTCTCTTTTCATTGTAGTTCCAAGCTTAGTAAGGAATTCTGGGCCTTGCCTGTTCGGACCACTGCTCCTCCTGCTGCGTCAGGGTCATAGCTGCCCCTCCCGCAGCATCGCTGACCCTCCTGTAGCATTGTCAACCCTTCCACGGGCCTGCAGGCCCCACAGGACAGAGAGGTGGGCCCCATGCACCTGCTATGCTCCAAGCCGTGAGGGTTCAGCAGTGCAGACTGCTTTCCCCGGGCTGTGGGGGCTCGGAGAAACTGGAAGTGCCATGGTGAGCATTTCCAGTTTCATTTTACCATACAAGCTGGCATGCAGGTTAATAGAACATGCCGGCTTGTAAGGTGCTGGATAATGGAGCTTTTACTGTATAAATGTATACATGTCTAGAAAGTAGCAGACTTCCAGATAACTGGAGAAAAGCAGATGTCATTGTTATCCTGAAACCCAATAAACACCAGAGGATCCAAACAGTTAACAACCCATCTCACTACTCTGTGTTACATACAAACTCCTGGGATGCATAATCCTGAATAGAATAGCTCCCAAAAGAACAAGCTGGCTTTCAGAAAAAGTGGTGTACAACTGACATCTGACACAGAAGTCACATTTGGAATGAGGCAGAAAACAGTTGTCTTTATTGACCTTACAGCTGCCTATGGCACCGTATAACATCATGAAGGCCTCAGATACAAACTCTATGGGCATCTATACATGGACATGGAGGCTGTTCCAACACACTGGAATTCTAGTGCATCAGAGCAGCTCAATTAATAGTCTCCTGGAGCATGGCAATTGCCGTGCTCCAACAGTCTCCTACATCTCATGTATCAGCACCCCTTAGTTAAAAATGGCAGTGGGGGTGCTTCCCTGCTGACATGTTTAAGCATAGGGACACTGATACAGGAACCCCTCTACTTAAAGCACCACTTCCCCCCTACCCCTATACCATGTGTCATGATACCTGACTGCAAGCTATGCATTTTTGTCATGAACATGATCTTCAGAGGATTGTTGAAACTCACTAGCAGTGAAGGAGAATAAAGCTGAGTACAGACTCTTAAAAATAGAGTCCCCAAGCATCAGTACTTCTCAATGTATATATCTCAGACCTCCCCCATACAACATCTAAGTGATACATGTACACTGATGATGTCTCCCTAATAGCCAAAGGAAGACATGACAGAACTGGAAAAGACACTGAATACTGACATGGAAGTTATTGCCACTGCCCAGCCCGAGTGCAGCCCAGCCCAGCCCAGGCCCTGCTGGTTTGGCCCCAGCCCGCAGTGGCAGCCTCAGCTGCCCCATGCACAGATCCAGGGACACCCCCCCATGCCCTCCCAGGGTGCATGCAACAGCAGGAGTTGCCTCGCTGTGTCCCCCAAAACAAGCCGTGGCTCTGTCCCATGGCTTGCCCCATCTGGGCAGCTCCTGCCCCAGCCCCAGCCCCTCCTCACCACAGGACCCTCGATCTGCCCTCCCTCGTGCCCCTTCCCTTCCCTTTTACCTCCCTTTTACCACAATAGACTTACCAAGTGGACATTGTTCTTCAAGATGCCAAGCTGTGTATCAGAAATTAGATTGGTATTGGCCGATACACCCTTAAAAATCAGCTATTGGTATTGGCCCAAAAAATCTCAATTGGTGCTCCCCTGCATTACACCATTCTCTCACCTATAAACATTACATTCAGAAGGTCAGCAGTAAAGTTTCTTCATGGGTAGCTGCTTTAAGATGTCTATGCAGAACAATGTGGGGTGCCAGTGTCAAAGAGCTCAAAGACACCACACTTGCAATGGTATATGCCCCAGCAAAATATTGTCCTCCTCTATGGTCCAGAAGTTGTTACACTACAAAGGTTGACACTGTGTACCACACACACACTCACACACTCACACTCACAGACACATACTCTCAAGCATTAGACCAAGTGATATAAGACAACAGATCCTAACATCACTACGGACTATAGAAGCAAAAGGTAATGAAGATCACCTGCTCCATCAACTGTTAACTGAAGACCCAAACAGGTTGAGGCTTAAGAGGTTTAAAAGTTGTAAACTATTTGCATATGAAGCCCACAGGCTCCTGGAAGAAGAGCATTTTACAGTGTTTTATACCAACACCAAATGAATCCCTCTTTGGGCATGCCTTTGATAGACAAGCATGGGTCAGACTGAGATCTAGATATGGATGCTTCAAAACAACATTTCACAGGATGAAAATTTTGGACAGCCCCCTGTATGAATGTAGTCTCCAATAAACAGCATAGCACTTAATTGAAAGGTACAATCTTTACAAATGCCCAGATGGGGTAGGTGGAAAGTGCAATTTGAGCTATAATAGCAGACAGTGGCTCATAGATTTGGAAGTTAGTATCTGACACCAGAATGAATGAAAAAGAAGAAGAATCATGTGCATTTCTTTCTTCTGCTTAAGGCTGGTCCTGGGAGAATCAATTTTAGTTCTTTCCATCAAGTCCAGCGGAATTCCTGCGCATCTTCCTTGGGTTCTAGTGAAGGTAATAGGTGATAGCTATTTTGTGTTCTTCTGAGGGCAGATTGCACAGTAGAATTGGAATCAACATCAAAGGAGGCCAGTCTTATAATCTAGAGGTAAAGCAGCCAAAAAAAGAGATTGCAATTTTAAAGGAAAACTTTAGGACCCTCTCTGAAGTTCCAAATTGACTTTTGCTACTCAAGAAGCTGGAAGAAATATGTATTTAGGTCTTAATTATTTATGTAGAGCATTCCTTCTATCCAATAAAAATTGATCGGCTAGATGGCTGATTTTATAAGACTATTGTGTATTTCACAGTTTTTAATTAATTTGTGGCATCTGCAAAGCTGCTGCCATATCCAGACCTCTATTCCCTACTGCAGCACAAGCATTTTTTCCCCTTTACACTAAAGATTTTTATATGACTTATAAGTTTCCTCCAGGGGGTGTGGTTATCATAAGATAATCACACCCTTGGGGGATTAAAAACACTTATCTCTGGATCATGACTTGTAATACCCCAGGGGTGTGATTATCTCAGGAAACTCACACTCTCTGTCATGCCTAATTGCTTAATTATTATAGCGGCGAGTTCACACCACTGTACAGGAGCTAAGGTTGTGTCAGCGTTTCTATTAGAAATCCCTGTATCCAGGAGTTTGTAAATCTCCTATAAAAAATCTGCTGCAGGCTGAAGTCTGGCAGAAAACTTTCTGCCTGGGAGCAAAAATCTCTACCAGATTCAAAAAATAAAAAAATAAAAAAATTAGCTTGATTCTATTTTAACTATGTTGCTGAACCCCCCCCCCCCCCCCACAAACTTTAACACTATGTATTTACATGATAATTGATATTTGGGCAGATGGGGGGGAGGATAAATATAGCAATGTATGTTTAGAAGTGTTTATAAATACGTATTCACCCAAGTGGCTGAAGTGGCTCTCAAAGTCTCCTGGGTAAGTTTATACAAGTGTAGAATTTTCTGTAAAAGCATTTTTTTAATGAAATAAAGTGTTAGGAAAACAAACCCTATTATATACTAAATACTGAAAAGCATTCTAGTTTCTACTGAGTGAAAATAATGGTAATTCTAAAGAAGTTAGTTAGTACTGCAGGATTTGATCCATTGCTGGGAATATATTGCAAAGTATTTCCACAGCTTAAAATCTTCATTTGTATAGAATTCAAAGTGAAAGCTGGTATAGTAAGGTCATTTTTAACCTGTCCCATTCCACCTTTATGAGAGCATTTTAGACCATGAATTAAAAGATAGCTTCAATATTTAACTTTCTAAGATTTCATCATATGGCTTTTAACATAAGTAAGGTAGTGATAATAATACAAAATAATGGTAAAATAGTGTATGAATGCATATACTAATATTCACTATATATGAAGAAAAAGCTTTGCTGTTTTGCATAGAAAATATGGGTAATTTTGAAATGTGCCTCTAAATAGTCTCATGTCTGTACTCCTAAAAGACTATTTCTGTCTATGTTGGGAATTTTGTCAAAAGAACACTACATTTAGAGATTATTGTCTCATTTTTTTATTTTGGGATATCCAAAACAAGTTTCTGTGACTGTGTTTGTTATTTGAGAATATACAATAAACACAGTGCTCAAAAATTGAAAGTCCATGGAAAATTTTCAAATGATCCTGTGTTTGTTTTCTGTTCTGTTTTTGAACCCCAAATTGCATGGGGTTATTTCTGTTTGCTGATTGAACACATAGACTTCTTAAGGAATGCTGAGTTACATATCTGACCTTGAAAACATGTATTTACCAGTTTTCCGTGGTATCTCCAAAGCTTCCAGTGTCTTCACTGGAAATAAGATACAACGTTATTTAAAAAATCTATATAGCTGTTTGGAATAGATCATTCTTTCTGTTTCATATCGGTACAGTTCCTAGTATAATGAGGTCCTAATCTCACTGTAATGAGATTATGGTGCTACCATAATGCAAACAAATATTATTAAAATGTTATACCATGTTTTATTTTTTTAAACACTACTTTTTTCCATTTCTTATTATTTTCTAATCAGTTAGTTCTTAATTTAAAGTCACTGGATCCCTGTGGTTTATTGAGCCTCCAGATCACTTAATAACGAGGCACTGTGAAGCAAGGGTAGGGAAAGTTCTTCATGGAAAGTTCTTTCATCCTAAAAAAAAATACCTGATGATGAAAATGTGACAAGAATACTTAAATAAGCATTCAGAATATTCAATTAAAAAAACGCTTTGTACATTATACTTTCATAGACATAAAAATAATTTAGGAAGTTTTATAAAATAAGAGCCTGATCTTACTACTGTCTAAATCAGTGGCTAAGTCCAGATGAACACCACCACGTACTGCACATTTAGGAGTTTCCCATGCTGCTACCATGCAATATGGGATTTTTTTTTACTCCTGGAGATCCTGGGGTCAAAATAACCCACACAGAAAAAGCAGGACAGTGCATGGTGGGACAACGTGCACCACCCAAAACAGAAGCCAGGCCAGCTAGAACTACATTCTGGTTGCCAGCCAGGCTCCAAGCTGCAGAAGCAACATGGCTACAGTTTCTCCAGGCCCCAGGACTTCAGGTAAGGCTGCTGGGGCCTTCAACTGTGCTGGCCCCAGCCTCCTCTTCCCCTCCTAGGGTAAGCTGTCATGTGCCAGAGGGCGCACAGCATAGGCATTCCCTGGTGGTATAAGGCATAAGGCGTCCTGCTGCTAATTGTTCCTAGGGAACCAACTGTCCATGCTCATCTGGACACAGCCAATGAGTGTTTTGATATTTACTTCAATTGGACCTGATAAAACCCTGGCACATCTTATCAAGAGAGACTGTCTCCTTTTAGTAATGCCTACTCACCATTTTTATGCTAAATTTTCTACTGTAATACTACATTATTGTTCAAATTATAACTTTTTAAAGTTTAGCCATCTGAAATAGTAGCATACCATGCTTCAAACAAATAATGCATTTCTGTATAGCTTTTCCTTCATGTTGAAACTTTAAACCTTCATGCCTGCAGATATACAGGGTTAGAAAGAATTCTGAATACTTGGGATGGCTGACAATGCATTGCTTGTCTGATACTGTGAACAAAGAAAAATAATCTGATTGTTCTGTTGTTGTTTTATTTCTTCCTTTTCTGTTTTGTTATTTCCCACCTGGCATTTTTATCTTTACACTGTCTTCCACCTGGTAGTTTTACAGTAATTATACAGATGTATTGGCAGCCAATGGGTGGAAACAGTGGGAAAAAACATCTGGTGCTTTTGAATACTGAGTTCAAGATGGTTCATGGGAAAAAATAATGAACACTAACAGTTGCTAAGTGAATTGATAGCAGTTGTCTGATGCAATATATGTTTTCAGTATTGTTAATGCTTTATGATGTAATGCGTCACAAAAGAGGGTGAAGAAACATAAGGCCATATGATGCAGAAGGGTAGAATAAAGTATCTTATGTAAAGGGGAAAATAGAATCTGAACAAGGAATAAAAAGGATATATGCATAGGTAGAGAGGGATGAACTAGATATGTCCATGGTGAGCATATTACAGTCACTGAGAAAAATAGATTTGAGATAATATTATGAAAAAAAAAATGGAGGTTTCCTAGTAAATGATAGTTTACAATTATAGTCAAATCAGGTTTGGATTATTTCCTTCAGTAGAAATATCCAGTTACTGTGAGCCACAGCAAGTGCCTACAGACTGTAAATAGCACAACTATGAGTCTATGAGTAGAAGCTTCTTCACTGGTCTCAAAATGACAACTCTTCATTTCCGTAGCTCCAGAAATTGACTCTTTAACAAAATTAATATTGAAAGTGTTAACCGTGCCATTCAAGGTAAAAAATCATGAAGCAAATGTAATTGTGCAACCATGTGTGGAATGAAGCATCAAGGAGAGAAGAAGCAGAATCCATGGGACGGAAGAAGGAAGTAAGGGAGGAAAAATGAGAAAAAGTATGGGTGAAGTGAATAGAAAAAAGGGACACAAGAATTCTGTATGTAATCAGCAGTGGCACAATACTTCATACTTTAATCAACTTTATAATCAATAAGTTGGGGGAAGGACCAAATAGAAATGTGGAAAAAAAATAGAAAGACAGTAAGTTAAAGATAAATATAAGTGAGAGAGATCGAGAGAGAGAGGAGGAGGAAAAAAGTTCAGCTACCTGGGACAAGCCAAACTGAAAGAGCATTTGATCGTTATGTTCAGTGATTCAATTAGGATTTCATCCCTGGAAGTTTTTAGTTTGGCTTGCGGGAAGGGAAAAGGCTTTATATAACTGCCCACTTAAAAAGTAAAGTCATCAAAGTGTTCTAAGCAACTAATGTTGTGCATTGAAGATAGCTTTATAATTGAAAATGATTACATTTATCAATCCTAATCTTATTTTTAAATCACAAACCTGGTATTCAGGGTATTTATGTTGTATAGCTTACTCAGTCTAATATATTTTTTAAATAACCTGAATTCCATATCCTGGTCTGATCATTAATTTAAAAAAAAAATGCCTCTTTGGTCCATATTTAAGCACCTAAATAAGTGCCTTGATTTCAGAGTAGTAGCAATAGTATAGTATGTTCTTTTTTTTAGCAATAGATTTCAAAGGAACACATTAGAGGACTTTGTATAAGTGCCTGCATTCTCTACCTTCCATTACATAAAGATAGATTTGCAAGGCCAAATTCCATGTTTTGATTAATTAAACAGGAAAGCACTTTCTAAGTTCTCAACCATACCAAAATAAAGAAATTGGGAGCATTTACCATAAGATATGGCACCCAGTGTCAAGTATCCAAACCTAGCCTCTGAAGATCTAAGACATGGTTAGCTCTGTTAGCTTGAAGTGAGGTATTAGGTAGGAAAGGGTACTATTTTACAGTCTAAGTGGTTCCAAAAGGCACAAGCTTTTTACAGGGAACAACTTATTTAATCAGATGTGACTCATATCCCCAGAGCCAGACTCAGATACTGCTTCAACATACAATGATACCAACCTCCTGACAAGAAAAACAAAATTCCTCTGGTAGTCACTACCTCCCCTATTTTGACACCTTTATTCAACTCCTCCTGAATAATGATGACCATCTCAATGCAGTCTTGGTCAAAACTATATTGTCTTACAACTGCAAATGACATCACTTCAGCAAGAGACTACCTAACATCAATTCTCACCTAAACATTATGCCTTGCTACAGATACAGATGCCTGCAGAGTCATACCTGCACAATGGTTTAGATGCACCCCCATTGGGTTCATGTTTCACTCTCCAACTGTGCTGTGAGAGTTTCATGTGCTTAGCACAATGTCACACTGGGTTGAAAGGAGAGGGGTGAGTTGGTAAAAGGGACACTAGGAGGAGGGGCAGGTGGAGAGATGTAAAGGGGATAGGATAAACAGTGAGGGACTGGCAGGGTTCCCAGGGTCCAGGACACATGATGGTCCTGGGGAAAGTCTCATCCCATCTTCCCCACTCCCTTTCACATGGCCAGCATGGCTGCAATCATAAGGCATCAAACTGCCCTCACTGAAGCCAGCAGGGAATGGACCAAGCAGCATGGAGCCCTAAGCTGGGTTCCAGTCTAGAGGAGGTGCTGCTTGCATGAAAAGTCCCATCCCCTCTTCCTTTCCTCCCCACCATGTGGCCAGTGCTGTTGCCACTCTGAAGCCAGCAGGGAATGGGTTAATTCACATACAGTCCAGAATCATGCTTTTCAGAGTGCAATTCTTCCATGTAGAATAGCCATCAGGATTCTACACAGCAGCGGTCAAAGCCCCGGTCTTTAAAGACAGCATGTCTGGGTGTCCCTAAACCATGTCTCTCTGCAGTCCTCTTTTCTGAACTCCCATAATGCTTGTTGCAGTCCCACACCTTAGAACTTAGTTATGTTGCTTTTTCCTGTTCTTGAGATGAGGTTTTGGACAAGAGGTATAGTTGGACCATGATCTGCATTTCTGCACAGAAGACATGCTCGGGTAGGATGGGCTTCATCTCTCCCCAAAAGGTAAGTGTGTTTTTTCTTCCAGACTGGTTGATCTCATATGGTGAGTTTTCAGCTAGGTTTGCTGAGGGGTGGGGATGCAGAGAAACATGAGGACACTTTGCCATCAAGCCACGTGACAAGACAGAGGTCCTCAACTTCAGGAGAGCTGACTTCTGTAAGCTAAAAAGGTTAGTAGGAGAGGCATTGGGGTCTCGGATCTTCAATGAGATGGGAGTGCAAGACGGATGGTTGTTCCTCAAGGAGACGATCCTCTGAGTTGAAAGGGAGTCAGTCCCAATGCACACTAGTGGGGCAGGAATGCTAAGAAGCCCCCATGGCTCAGCAAAAGCATCCAGGGATGCCTGAAGGAGGCGTAGAAACAGTGGGGCAGAAAATGAGGTGTACAAACAGTGGAAGCAAGGGGCCATCACCAAGGAGGATTACACCTCTGTTGCTCAGGACCACAGGGAGGCTGTTAGGAAGGCCAGGGCAGAGATGGAGCTAGGGCTAGCGACCAGAATTAAGGACAATAAAAAATCCTTTTCCAAATACATAGGAAGTAAGAAGGCACCGGGTAATGTGGGGCCCATACAGGATAGGTTTGGCAATCTGATGACTGTGGCAAATGAAAAATCTGACCTCTTTAACAAATTCTTTGCCTCCATATTCCTGAACAGGGACTGGGACATCTCCCCCATTAGAATTGCGGACGGACCCAGGGGAGGCACCACCATGCCTAGGGTCATGGACAACCTAGTTAGGGAACTTTTGGAGGGGCTGGACGTGTTAAATCAGTAGGTCTGGATGCTCTTCACCCAGGGGTACTGAGGGAATTAGTGGGGGTCATAGCGGGGCCCCTGACACAGCTCTATGAGCACTCGTGGGGCATTGGCCAAGTACCACAGGATTGGAAAAGGGCCAATGTGGTTTCCATTTACAAGGAGGGGAGAAAGGAGGACCCTGGCAATTATAGGCCAGTCAGTCTTACCTCGGTCCTTGGGCAGAGCTTTGAGAAAATTATCAAGGAGCATATATGCAAGGGCCAAGCAGGGAAGGTAATGCTCAGGAGCAACAACATGGTTTCATTGAAGGCAGGTCCTGTCTGACTAACCTGGTTTCTTTTTATGATCAGGTCACAAAGTCCCTGGATGAGGGTGCTGGGGTGGATGTCAACTTCCTCGACTTTCAACATCTTTATCAGTGATCTGGATGGGGGTGTGGAATGCATGCTGTCCAAATTTGATGATAACACCAAGTTGTGGGGCAAGGTGGGCACACTGGAGGGGAGGGGCAGAATCCAACTAGGTCTAGACAAATTACAGAGGTGGGTGGATTAGAATAGGATGGAATTCAACGCAGACAAGTGCAAGGTGTACTGCATCTAGGGAAAAGGAACCAGCCTCACGCACATAGGCTGGGGAACAAACACCCTTCTTGTCAACACAGTGGCAGAAAGGGATCTTGGAGTCATTGTTGACGCCAGGATGAACATGAGCCACCAATGCAAAGAAGCAGTCAGTAAGGTTAACCACACCTTTTTGTGCATCTACAGATGTATGACAGGCAGGTCCAGGGAGGTGATTCTTCCCCTCCATGCAGAATTAGTCAGGTCACAGTTGGAGTACTGTGTCCAGTTCTGGGTGCCGCACTTCAAGAGGGATGAGGCTAGCATTGAGAGGGTCCAGAAGAGGGCCACTTGTGTGGTCAAGGGGCAGTGGGGCAGGCCATATGAAGAGAAGCTAAAAGGCCTGAACCTATTCAGCCTCCACAAGACAAAGCTGAGAGGGGATCTGGTGGCTGTTTACAAACTCACCAGGGGGACTAGTGGGAATTGGGGGAGGTTCTGTTCCCCCAGGGAACCACCCATGATTACTAGGAATAACAGCCACAAATTGTTAGAGCCAAGTTTCAGGCTGGATATCAGGAAACATTACTTTATAGTTAGGGCTGCCAGGCTCTGAAATGGGCTTCCTAGTAAGGTGGTACTCACCTACCTTGGGGGTCTTCAAGAGGAGGCTGGACAGATATTTGGCTGGGGTAATATGACCTCGGCACCCATTCCTGCCTGGGGCTGGGGGTCCGGCCTGATGATCTGTTTAGGTCCCTTTGGACCCTAAGCACTATGATACTATGATACTAGTTAGGGGAGCTGTTGGATAAGCCTTCAGGCATTAAATGCCCTTCCTCAAGTCAGCTGGTCCAATAATATCTCAAGAAATCCTTGGCTTGTTCAGCTATAAACATAGAGTATCTTAATGGACTGGCCATATTGAACTTTAAGTCAGATGTGGAAATAATTGTCAGATCCACAATCAAGATGCTCAAGATGTCTAGATTTTGTTTTAAAAATCTGAATAAAATATACATTTAATTCTAATGATGTGATCATTGTTATTTCCATCATGTGTTTTTATACTTAATATATAATATAATAAATCAATGAACATTTCAATAAAGTTATATTTCTTTTTGCTTTGATCATAAATTGAGTAATATCAGTCCCTGGAATATTAGTAAAGCTTGTAACCTTTTTTTGACTGGAGAAAAATATGTTGTTATATGCAATAAAGCACCACACCATCTGCACCTCCCTTTTCAAAATTGTAGATCCACCCATAATGCCAGTAATGCCCCCTCATCAACACAGACCACATCATCGTAGGACTGAGCAACACATTATAACATTCAGGACTTATTTGCCTGCTCTTCTATTAATGTAAAAAATACTATAAATTGTTTACAGTTCCTCTCTGCTCTCTATATGGGTCAAATGGGGCAATGCATATCTGCACACCTGCCAGACCTGGACGAGGACCGCATGCTGTCTGGACTGTGGCAAGGCCACTGTAGCAAAACCTCTGAACCTCTGGGCCAGCTCCCAGTGGGCTGTGGTTGCACAGTTGGCCTTCGGTCACCCTGCTGCCATGTGTGATGCCAGCCTGCCATCTGGGCAGCTATCACCTGGAAGATGTGATCATTGTGGTGGTCTGGATCAAACTATCAAATCATGTCCTCCTGTCTTCAAATGTCCAGGAGATCAACCACCTCATTTGCCCTTTAGCTGGGTCCCCGGTGCCAGCCCTTGGCAGGTTCCTCTGCCTGGGTGTTTCCACTTGACTCACTAGCAGAAGTCCTGGTGTTCCCTATTTAAAGATGTCAAAAATGTTGGGAGAGAGAGAAAGAGAGAGAGAGAGAGAGAGAGAGAGAGAGAGAGAGAAAGTTTAGTTAGGTAATGTTTTATTGATATATTTACAATGTTAAAGCAATTTGGAAGCCAACCAGTTCCTCTATCATCATAATAAAATAAATTCTAAATATATACTTTGGTGTTTTTGTCATAGAAAAATCAGAGTTCCCCCTGACCTCTTCATTAACCAGGATGTGCCCTCGTTAGCTGCCCCTGCAGCCACAGCTCCTGCCAGCAGGTCTCATTCTGTCTGACAGCTGGGCATGCAGGGAGTGAGATGTGGCAGGGGGTTTCCAGGAGGTGGGGGGAAAGAGTGTAGGAGAGTGTATATGTGGGAGGGGGTGGGAGGGTTCGTGTGTGTGTGTGAGGAATGTGGGTATAGGGGGATGTGGGGCTTGTGAGTAAGTGTGTGGGAGTGGAGGGATGTGGGGTTTGTAGGTGGATGTGGAGTGTGTAGGTGGGTGTGGGGGATGCAGAGTGTGTGAGTGGGTGTGGGGGATGTTGGAGGGGCTGTATGGGTGGGTGTGGAGCTTGTGGGGGGACTTGTGGGAAGGCTGCCACATACCCACTCCTGCCCCCAACCATGGTGTACAACCCAGAGCTGGCAGCAGCAGGCATCTGGGTCATGCCTGCTACAGCACAACCCCACAGCAACTCAGCTCAGCCTGATCTTCAGTCTGTACATAGTGAAAGGACCCAACACAACTTGGCCTGGCCTGCCCTGCTAGCGCACCTTTGGATAGAGCAGACAGAGCTCCTACCACCACCTGCAGTTCCTGTCACTACTCACGCTATCAGGGAAGAATGCACCAGGCCAGTTCAGGTCAGGGTGGACTCATTCACCATGTACAGACCACAGGTCAGGTGGTGTTGCATCCTGTGAATCTGCACTGCAGCAGGCATGGCCCAGCTAGATGTTGCTGCCAGAGCCGAGGGCTGTGTGTCATGGGGTGGTTATGTGTCGGCCCGCCTTCCAAAAACCCTACACCCTCCAAGAAACCCCATACACCCACTCATAAACTTCACATCCCCCACACACCCCACATTCCCCCATCACCCACACACCCACACATATACCCCACCCCCACAATCCCCCCAGAAACCACAGACCCCCCTCACCCCCACAGTTACCAGGGACAGCATCTAGGTCCAGGCCATGCTGCAGCCTTGCTCTGCTCTTGTTTGGCCCAGCACTCTGAGGCAGTGTGTTGGGACAGTAGGAGCACCATAGAGATTGTCTGGGTGGATGCCAGAGCATTTTTCTGGATGACTCAGCCTCTGGTTGCTTCAGGGCATGCTTCAGGACTGTAGCCTGTGCTACTTTTTTTCTGAAGGGTTTTCTACATACACACACACACACACACACACACACACACACACCAGTATTTCCAAGTATTAGATGTATAACCCACACTGCAGATATCCAGTGCAGGGAGCATTTTTCATTTCCAGTGTGCCTCTTGTGTAATCCCAAACTGGTTTGAGATGCTGCAACAGGCACATGCAGGCTCATCTGGACACGCCCTAAGGGGCCACGCTGTTCTACCTTCTGTCAGGGTAGTGTCACATGTTCTCTTGCAGCTATTGTGAAACATTGGAATGTACTGACCTATTCAAATTTGCCTGTGTTTAGGAGACAACCCTCTAATGAGAGGGGACAACTCTGCAACACCTGGAGGGCATTTACCCCATTCTAAACTGCTTGAATGCACATCAGCTTGGGTTTCAACTACATTTAGTTAGTGTTAAGCTGAATTTATAACACCATCCTTATGGTGAAGTTACATACTAAGAGTACTTAAAACATGCGCATCCATACATTAAAGCTCATTAACTCATGCTAAGAGCTCACCTGGCATCTCAAAGTAATGCCACTTCAGGTGACGATTAACTCTGGGTTGTACTACATAGCTCATGTTAGGGTAACTTCAGTTTGCTCCATGGAGATAAAATTAGTACTTTGCAGGCCTCCAGCATCCCAGTCTCCCCACACCTCCTCCTCCCCCTGCCTCACTCCACCCCTGCCCCCAAAAAACTCCCCACAGAAATAAAGCCCAAGTATCCTTGCTTCTAGCCACACCCCTGCTCACCAACCTTTTAGTGGCAAGTCAGAGCTGTGCAGGCAAGAAATGGTAGTTATACTTAATGTGTGACTGCTCATAGCACATTTTACCTCTAACACTTCTTAAAATTCCACAGATTTAATATGATCTAACTGTGATGTGTAACTTTACCCTCAGTTGTTAAAAAGTTGCTAAACAACTAACATAGAAACAAGGAGATAGCCTTTACAGGAAAGCCTTATCACCTCTGGGCATCTGGATGAAATTTCTTATCATAAATTCTTTATTTAGCTGTCAGGGGGTTTCATGTCCACTCTTTCTTTAACATATATGCAAAGTGTAGATAGATACATGTCATTAATAACTGTATACCTTGGTTATGAATCTGAGAAAGATAAGGAGTTCATGGCCTGAGGGAACCAGCACCTAGCAAGAATTCAGAAATTCTGGAGTTGGGCTTACACCTTCCCCTCTTGGGTGTGAGTATATTTATGCATCCCCATTGCCTGATCTACAAGCTAGTTACACTTTTGTTTAGGTTTCCAATAAAGTGATTGTCTTGAGAAGAGACAGTTGTTATCTATTTTTATTCCGGGACCCCATACAACGAAGTAAGCCACTTTTGGTGCAGTTTGAGGATATAAGGCTTCCCTTTAGGTTTGTTGAACAAAAAAAAACATTTTTCAAAAAATGGTTACTGACATTTGTGCATGATCTTGCATTAGTCATTCTTGCATGCCTCTTCTACTCCTAAAACATATAACAATCCAATTTTACTGTCACAACTGTCTGCAGATTGTACTGGCAGGAATGCTTGCTGAAAGCCAATTTCGTAGCCACATTCAAAATATTTACAAAATTCATTTTTTCATTTTTCATGATTGATCATTTTAAGGCCCATCCAATAATGGCTGTAAAACAAACCAATCTAACTATTCACAGCTAATCAGCACAGTTCAGATATAGCATTTTGATTACTGAAAATGAACTGTTCATGATAAATCTGTAGAATTAAAAGAACTTGATGAAAAGAGAACATTTTCAATTTACAAAATCATATTTGTAAATTGCAATCTCCTGGTAGATATCCTTCAATGAGAAATAGAGACTTCATAATATGTTACAAATAATTTGTTGGAATTACTCATCCAAGAGGTAGGTGAAACATTTTTGGAGTCATTGGACACATTTAGTTGAACAGTGAAAGAAAGTTGAGGCAATGATCTTAATTCTGATCATAATGTGTTCCATAACAGCTTGTTTTATCTATTAGAGACCCTGACTATAGCTTCTACATAATGTGATGTTTCATTTGTTATTTCATATCATACAATATCAGTTATCTATATAGAACACGTTCATCTTTTCTACAAATTACAATCCCAGATATAGTACTTTTATTAAGAATTTTATCCAGATTTTCTGGTTCTGGATTAATCTTTCTAAAAAGAATTGGTTCTTAAAACAGTTTAAAAGTTGAGTTTGATCATGTTGGGCACTTTTACATGTGTTCTGGGTGTGGGGGAGGCAGTGCTTTAATTAGAGCCACTCTAATTAAAGCGCCTCCACATCTCATGTACCAGTGTCCCAGAACTTAAAAATGGTAGTGGGGATGCTTGAATTAAAGCTTGTTTAACAAACTTTAGATAAAGCATTTTTAAGTGTGGGGATTCTGATACACGAGATGCAGGAGGCTTCAATGAGTCTTCCCCGATGCACTAGTATTCCAGCACATTGGAGCAGCCTCTGTGCTCATGTACAGAAACCCAACTGAATGAAATAGGTACTACAGTGTGCACATCCCATTATAGACTTAGTATGGAACCTCTGCAAAGTGAATTATAAATGTAACACTTTAAAAACAGAAGTGCTTACCAGTTTGCAATGATTTGCCAATTGAAATGGAAGTTTCCTAATCTAAACAATTACCATACAGAAATAACTGCCCAAGAAATTCAAGAACATATGGTGGTAACTGATGGTTTCTTATCTTCTACCAACTGCACAGGTTTAAAAAAATTAAATTTATGAATGGCAATTAGAATGATTCCAACCATTATTTCCAGAACAACTTCCTTTCCTCTAAGTATAGGAAACTTAATTGCTTACTTTATCAAAATTATGTGTCACTGGTAGAGAGCTAATCTCGCTTTTCAAACACTCTTGCCAGACAGTTTGCAGGTTTGATGCATTTTGAGTGTAGATTATGCAATCAAATAAACTAATTTACATTTTAAATGTACTTCTTGCTTATTATAATTTTCTCTATGTTAGTAGTACCATACTTACTAATGGCTGGTTTACCAGAGGCAACATAGGAAGTACCAGTGGTTATGAATATTTAACATATTTATTACTTTTCCTTGGAAGAAGAAAAACAATCTTTTCTTTCTTTTCTGCATTACTTTAAAATGTAGATATAGAAGAAGGTGAGGTAGATCTATCTCATGATCAGAAAAAATAAATTACTAGAGTATTTTACTTAATTCTTCTACGGCGAAATTGCTTGTGAGGATAAGGCACTTCATTAGGAAGCTTTATCATCTATGCTATCTGTGTACAATAAGGAATAAGAGAGATGGTAAAAGCTTTTTATTGAAAGTAGTAGTGTAATTACACATCCCATTCTGATCATATAGACTGCACTAGAATTTAGGGACACGGTATACAGTAGTATTACACAACATTATTTTGTTGCTTACTTAATCTGGGAGTTTAAGTTTCAGGGAGCATCTATACAAGACACTTTGAGTGCAGTAGACTAATTGTGTTGTGCATTAACATGGTGGGCCAAAATGGAGTGTGCCAACACTAATGCGCAGTAGCACTGACTACAGTGCACTAAGATAGTACCTGTAATTACAGGTACTAAGCTTAAAGTACCTTAATTATGGTGCATTAATGACGGTTCAGACACACCCAGAGACAAATATTGGGTCTTCCTGTATTAAATAGTCATTGTGACAGGGGGCTGTCTCATGGCTGGTCTAATCATTGGCCCACACACCAGTCTAGGGCAGTCCTCCCACCAGCCTTTCTTGCCAGCCTTTGCTGTAAACAATTAGTAGGTGTTTATACAGTGGGAGGCTGCCCGTTTTATTGCTTGATGCCAAGGATGCAATACACAGCTCCAACACCCACCTCTGCCCTGTTATACTGTGTCCAATGCTTCACAGATGACATCATTATGTAGTCCAGCCCCAAGCAGGACCTCACTCCATGCCTGCCTGGTGTTTGGACCGCACCTACCTGGATTCGTCCTTCTCAGGCGCTCGACTCTCCACCCTCATACTGGGCTGCTAAGATCCCTGAGCCCTTCTCCCTCTTGGCAGTGGCCCCTTCCAGGACCTTTGGCCACACAGGCCATGGCCTTGCCTCTAGGCCAGTCGGAACCCCAGAGCCCTGGTTCAGGGCATCCCTCACAGTGGACTCTATGGCTCTCTCAGTTGTTACTGCACAGTCATTTAGTACTTGCATACACGAGTACTAAATGACTGTGCAGTAACTGGAGCTACTAAATGATAGTGTCTCCAAATGGCTTTTTGGTGATGCTGAAGGCACAGTAACTCATTACTACTGCACAGTAGCATTGTCTCATGCTTTGTGCCATATGATGCTACTCCACAATAGTAACAAGCTACTGAGCAGTAGTAATGAACTACTGTGCAGTCACAGTCTGTATTAACCAATACTTCCAGTGCCTTACATAGCACAGTGTAAATTAAATAAGCTTAGAATATTTGTTTTGCTGGTTAAGTTCAAAAGAGTTTATCTTTCCCAGTTTTTGATATTTAAAAACAGTTTTTCCCAAGGTAGCATGCAGTTCTAGAGACACTCTTCACACTAAAAAGCAAAATATAACAAAGGCATTGCCAGTTGCAGAGACACAAAATATATTTCAAATTTGCTTTTTGCATTCTGTTATAGGGGAAGCTTATTCATATGGCAGCAGCAGCAGGTACTCCAAATATTTGGAGATGATGTATTGTATGAGACAGGCTTTATATAATAATTTATTCACCATGACAGAAAGAGATACAGTAAGTGTCACCACTTATTAATGCAGTTGTGTGGTTCAGAGAGTTTAGGATTGGAGGGAAGTTCTTGGTCATTTAATCTAAGTTTCCACCCACAGGTAGTTTTTCTTCTACCATATTTCTGCAGTGTAGCAGCATAGTGTAGCATCTGATGTGTACCTAAACACCTTTGGTGATGGAGCTTCATTGGTAAATTATTTCTGACTACCTTTATATTTTGAAATATTGTCTTAATATCTTTCATGAATGTGAGTGGTTTTTTTTTCAGTCTATTTCTTTAAAAAATACAAAACCAAAAAATCCATGTTTTTAGAATACTTACTGTTTTATTACCACATACTGATATACTATGCTTATATGCAAAATGTTTTTAGTTCTGTTATATGTATCCAAATACCCTGATTGACAGGACATAGATCCCTGCTGGGATTTGAGATGGGTATAGCCATCTGAATCTGTGTCTCCTTGAAATTCAGTAAGCTGCCTACTACTTTCAATTATAGGATTTATGTAAAGACAATACTAATTGGCAACAGGCATCAGATTTATCAAGGGTTCTTGTGCAACCGGCACAAAATTGGATTTGTAAGTTGAAAAAAGCCAAATAGACTTGCTTACTGAACTGAAATTTCAATAAGGATTACATTCGCCTTGGAGAATTGATCACTGAGAGATGCTTTAAGAAATTTTGGGTGGATTAGGGCTACATTTAAGTTTAGATGAGAAACACCCTGGACATCAGATAACTTTTCAAGAATTATTCAATGCAAAAGCAAATGTGTAAACACATTTTGGCATAACTGGCTGATGCCTTGATTAGCCTGTCACCATACTTAGTTTTAGTTAGAGAGATTTACATTCCAAATTCAAGACAATCAACAGCTCCATTACTGATCTTCTATATGCAGATGACTGTCATGTGTGTGCCACTCAATTGAAGAGCTCCAGGTCACTCTTGATTGGTTGTGGATCTTAGGAAATACTTGGACTTGGCCTTACAAAAATCAAGGATAATTCAGCTGTTCCTTTGCATATTAAAAGTAGAGAGCAATCTTTGGAGAATGTTGAGCATTTTTTCTACTTAGGTAGCTGCCTTTCCCAAGAGGTAAGCCAATAGCCATAGCCAGTGATATTTAACATTGGATAAAATCTGCTAGCACTGCCTTTGATGTCTCTGAAACCGCATCTTCAATCCAAACTTCTCTTCTGCCTACCCTGCTGTATGTGTATTAAATCTGAAGGATATATCAGAAACACCTATTATCAAAAATTCCAGTTCCATTGAATAGTACACATCATACGGATGCTTGTCTGCTAATACTGGTCCTATATTCCCAACTCATTGATGGTCACCACTCCAGAGGTGGGCAAAAGAAGAGGTTCAAGGACACTTTGAAGACCAATATGAAGAAATGTGATATTAACATCAACACTTGAGAGACTCAAGTGATCAGTCAGTGCTGAGATGTATGACAAGCCATCTATCTTTTTGAGCATACTCACTTCACTGTAGAAACAGATAGATGAGAGAGACAAAGGGAAAGAGAAGTGATTTAACTTTACCAAGATCTACTCCTTTCTCCTAGAACTATTTGCCATGTCTGTGGTCAAACATGCACATCTCAGTTTGGCCTCCTCAGCCACATTCAGACTCACCAATGATTCCACTGTTTACTGGAAGACTGTCCTCCTTATACTGAGGGACAGCAGCTGATGGTGACATATTTACCTGATGCCTGGACTGTTCCATCTAGTCCTTCTGCTTCTTTTACAAGCTATGCTTTGAATCACAACATGCACAATGTACCATGTGAAACTTCTAATTTATTAATGTCTTTTCTCTCATGGAGTTGAAGTTGATATGAATATGTTAATAAATTAACACTATTGAAGACATCGTTGCCAACTTTATATCATTAGGCTGTTTTCCAAGACAGAGAAAAAATTCTCGTCCATATCACAGTCAGCTACAAAGTCTAAATCTTCTACGGATAACAATAAGAAAGTCCTAACTAAGGCTACATGCTTTTAGAACCTTCTTCTTCTGATCACGCTGAGTTTGGAGAGGTTTGGGACATTATAAGTCTTGGTAGTTTATCCAGGCTTTTGATTGATTTAATATTTAGTATCTAGTTTACAGAAGAGTGTTCCATTTTATTATTTGCTATTGGTTGTTTAATCAATGCAAGACACATAGGTACTTTGGCAACAGGTAATAATTATAGAATTCTAAGGAGTGAGCTCAGCAAATGTCCTTGCTTTTCACAATACCTGTTTTATGCAGCAAAAATACAGAGTTTTTTAAAAATCAGTTAGAAGGTCCTGAAAAATATTGTTCATCTGTCTAATTTTCCATTTCAGTTAGAATGCAGTTGGAAGGAAGTTGCAGGATATTAGTCCACTACACTTTTAATTTAGGGTTTTCATTTTTCTTTATGCAATTTTACAAGTCCTTAAGAAGCAAACTGAAAAATATTTTTTATGAGTCTATACATGGTCAAATAGCATTGTAGTATCTTTGGATTTACATCATGAACTGTTGCCACTAGAACTATTGGAGTAACTGATAGTAATGATGTTGTCATCCCATGTGGGATATGAGGCAGATATTGGCTGACAAAATTTGGGGAATCTGTTTTAGTTTCTACTTAGAAGCGTTCTTTAGATGTTCTTTCCTTGTCTCCTCTGCTTTCTTCCTTTGCTGTCACCCAGAAATATAGCTCCTTGTATCCTATTTTTACCCTTCCCATCCTGCCACCTATCCTCCCCCCCAAATACTAGCCACACTGCTCTCACTTTCTCTACAATACCTTTATGCAGAGAAAGGGGGGGGGTTGATAGCACAGGACAGACAGTCTCTGTTCTCTCAATATCTATACACAGTACCAAAATGGCCTCTGGTAGTTGAGAATGGAGAATTAATTGTCAGGTTCCAAAAAGTTTGTATTAGGTGCATGAAAACTTTTTTTTATGCTTATAAATTGCAAATTTGAGAAGTTTTTCATGGAGCAGCAAATTATATATTTCTAATACTAGAGTGACATCCTGCTGAATTTCACAAGTCCCTAGTACAAACCTTAAAGGCACTAAAACAACATGAAACAGTTGAACCTTCAGCTATAACATTGCTGAAACTATGGGGGGGTCGGGTTGTTGGGGGGGGGTCATTGCTAACCGCTTTATAAAAAATGGCTGAACCATTTTAGCTGGCATATTAATAAGAATCAGCCTCAGGCAGACAGCCAGCAGGAAAATTTTTAACCCAAAAAGCTAAAATTTGACAAAGATAAAAGCAGCTTAATAACATCATATTACATAATAGCAATATGCAACTTTAATTGTAGGCAGTACTGCTTGCTCTGACTATAATATACCCATGATGAATATCCCCCCCTCCTTTTTTTTTTACTTTAAATGCTATGAAACGTAACAGTTGTGCAAAAGTCTGCTATCTTGATATGTAAATTAATGAACCTCAAAAGACATCAGATTATGCTGTCTTTAGAAAGGAGTTAATCCACTGGTCACTTGTGGATGCGGTTTGACATCCATGTTGCTGATATGAACATTTGCACTGCCAAAGTCTCCTTGAGGCATGATTAATGTTCACTAACAAAATGTCCCAGGAAGTAAAAGATTTTAAATGAGATTTGAAGGTAAATAAACTGCTGTAGTAAATTAAATAGAAAAATGAAATGTTAATATCAGGAAAAACAAATGACTCCTGATTGATTTGTAAAATATCTGTCATATGAAGAGATGATTCAATTAATAGCCTTTATTAAATGTTGTAAAATACAGCTGGGCTATGATATTGGGACTGCACTAGGAAGATGTGCACTGCATAAGCACAAAGTTTTAAGGATCAAGGTTAGATTATCTTTCTGCCGAGGTAATATGATCAAAGTTGACATTGACAGCTATAGGAAAGAGATAATTTACTGAGATATCTTACAGATATCGATGTGAGCAAAAGGTCCCCTCTATTTCTCCAGCCTACTAGTTTCTGCTGAAGAGCATTTATAGTTGTATTCCCACCCCCCCACCCCTGTTGTTATACTTATTCTTGGAAATAAATTCCAAACCTGGAATCTGCTGTCTTTCCCCCCTAGAACAGTAGAAAAATGTTCCATTCAGTCTGTGGCTTTTCAGTCATTGTAGAGTTACTTGAAAACTAGCCAAACTAATAATCTGCTATCAGGTATAGCTCCCACAGGATTTTTCTGGGTAGGCTGGCCACTGAATTTGGAAGTGGAAAATTAGAATAGAGAAAAATCTGTCAAATATCTGGACAAAATTCCTTGCAGAAACTTTATTTCTTATCAGTACAGAAAGGGATCATTAAAATCTTGACACACAAAGTTTAATTAAAAACAATGATATTCAAGCCAGTTTCTACAACTAATGATTTAATCCATTGTAGAAAAATAAATTCCCTATATATTATTTCACAGTAAACTGATATCTACTATAGCAGGGCACTAAGGTGCCTGCTACTTGAAGAGCAGGAATGGCCCCCAGGTGCTGGTTGCCAAGGCAACCTGGAGGAGCTGGGGCCCACACCTGCTGAGTCAGCTGATCGGAAGGGGCAGGGCTGACTCCTATAAAGCACAGGCTGGAGGCCAAGAGAGAGGAGTCTCAGCTGGTGGCCAAGGAGAAGGAGTGCTACCTAACTAAGCAAAGGGGAAAGGCCTGAACGCGAGCAGTCTATTATGCTGGTGAAGGATGGAGCACCTGTGGAGTGTGGCTCAAAGGAGGTTAGCCGAGCATTTTAGCTTTGTTTTATAGCCCGGGGCTTGTGTTATTGTTTGTGTTGTTAGACCAGAGGACCGGGTGAGGCTATAAGGGGATGGAGGAGGCCTTATAGGGGAACCATGACAGTGTGGGAGACCCAGTCCCGAGAGATTGGGCAGTGCGAGAAGCCCCGAGAGAGTGGACAGTGACAGAAGGCATCCAATAAGATCAAAGAATGTCTGGTACATCCGCGAGGCTTGGGGCATAGTACAGGAGTAGTTGGAGCCACACAGAGCCCATAAGGCTGGGGTGCACCTGAACCCCATTCCAGAATATGGGCCCAGTATAGGACAGGAGAACCATGACCAGAAAGACTAAAGGTAGCCTCCCTATAATTCACGTAAGACCAAAGATGTGGTGGGTGAGATTGCGTGGTGCAGATAGGCAGCTTGGCGAGGTAGAGAGGGTAAATAAGGGGGAGCACGGCAACCTGAGGTCCCATCCTGTCACATCTACAAAGTATTTCCTTTTTTAAAATGAAATTTAAGAAATGATAATACAATACATGACTGTGAGAAAGAGAGAGTCGCAGGGCTCAAAAGCACAAGGGCTAAACAAAGGGTCAGTGGCCACAGCCCCACAGCCCCAAACAACCTGGTAGAAACCCTCCTTATGCAGGTGTTTCTGGAGGGGAGGGGCTTGGAACTCCAACGCTGGTATAAAGAAGAGCCTGAAACAGGCAAGAGGGTGGGGTGTGGAACCAGAAGGAGGAGGATCAAGCCGAGCCACGCTGCAAGGAACCTTGAGAGCAATGTGGAGAGCCAGTAGGAGACTCCTGCAGAGAGTGAGCTCCCCAGAGGGAACTTAGAGTGAGGACTGTAGACCCAGCAGTACTTGGAACTGCTTGTTACCACACTGGGAGACGGTGAGCCTGGCAGAGTTTGGTATCGTAAAATCCCTAATAGAGGGGCACTGTAGAATTTTGGTACCGTGAAGTCCCAAAAGGGGCACAAGGCAAAGATGGTGTTACAGATGGATCTAATGGGATGAGGGAAATTGTGACAACCTCAATAAGATGCTTGGGGAGAGCCACTAAAGAGACAGTAGGGGAAGAAAAGAGGGCCTGACCTCACAAACGTCAATTTTGTTTGTGCTCTTTTAAAAGGAGCTGGAACAATAATCCAGGCCAGGAGTGCTTGGTTTGGGGGGTTTTTTTGGTTTTCTTCTTCTTGGGATGGAGGTCATGTGGAAGGACCAAGAAGCGGATCAGAAACTGGTGGAACGAGTGAGGGTGTAGGGGTGGCGGAGCCCCCAGGAACGTAGGACCTTCACGGGACGACTATGGGATGACTAATGGAACTACACATCCAGGTACTGAACCAACTCCTTTAAACACCAAGTCATGGCAAGTGAAAGCATGGGTGTGTAGTACTCCAATTAGAAACCATCTCACTCGAGTCAGCCAGCAGGCTGTGTCCTACAGGCCTGCAAGTGACGGAGATACATGACAATGACCAACACATCTTGAAAATAGGCATGGAGACATTTGTTTTGCTTAACTTTGAAAACTCTTTAAATATCTCTGAATGAATCCCAACATCTGGGAAACAGAGGTATGCATGGCAGAAATCTGTGCTTAACTTAATTTTCATGTTCTATTCACTTTTCATTTCTGTTGGGAACATCACATATAGCAATAATTTAGTAACATGATTTTCAGTTACCATAATAATATAATAACATATTGAATGTGGCATTGTCACACCAGCTGTGACAGATGTGGAGCTGCAGCATAATACATAAAAATACATAAATGATACGTTTATAAATATTGTATGTGATGTAATCAGTGAGAAAAGGTTACTCTCCAGGTTATACTTGGTTGTTTGACTTTCCTATAAGAAGGGATTGTTGGAAAACAAGCCAGAAAGCAACAATGGTTATAGGTAATTTCCCTCCAAATAATTATTGGGAAGGGAGGGAGGGAAGGAGTGGAGCTACTTCCAGACCCCATTCAATTTTTACACAGCTGTTCTGGCAAAACTCTGAACCTAGAAATCACTAATGAAGACTAAATGGTTAAATAGGCTGTTCATACATGTGGGTAGAGTTGAGTGATCTACTTGGAGAAAATAGACTGCAACAGAAGTCAAATACAGGCCATTTTAGAACCTTAGGAAAATATAGGTAAACCTATAGCCTGTTTATACAGGATATACAGCCTGTTAAAATTTCCAGTAAAATGCTTCAGTTTTTTTCAGGCATCTTTATTAAAGACAGAGAAATAAAGTGAAGGGCTACACTTGGACACCATACATAAAACCAGCAAGAAATATGAAGTAGTGTCTTCCTTTTATGCAGTAGTTCAGCAGCCAGAGTACTCATCTAGGAAATAGGAGAGTAAAGTAAAAATCCACCCTATTAAAGAAACAGTTTCTGTATCAGGAAAGTGCCTTAAACATGAGGCTACACAGTGGGCACATCTATGTGTGCAAGTGATCTGGGAGCAGCTGACTCTTGAGTAAACTATTTGAAAGTAAACTCTCCAGAGTATGTGTCTACACGTGCAGGGGTGTGGGAACAGATTTGCTGCTCCTAGCAGCACACTTCCTGCAACAAATGGCCCTGCTACTGGCCCTTGCAACTACCAGAGGGAGCTCTAGCCTCCCACTGGGTGCTAGCCCAGGGACCAGGAGGCCCCAGGGCAAGTCCCATGGTGATGGGGTCCAATCTGGGAGATACTTATTTCCCAGCCTAAGTCCCAATATCATGGGGTGCAAGCTGGGAGATCCTTATCTCCCAGTGTCAGCCCTGCAGCTGTGGGACTCGGGCTGGGAGAGAAGGATCTCCAAGCCTCAGCCCCATGATCATGGAGTAGGAGCTAGGAACTCCCTGCTGCCAGGGCTAGTATCCCTGTCCCTGCCTGGGCTCTGGTGGCCAAGCCTTCCCTGCCAGCAGGCAGCTCCTGGGCACAGGGAACAATCTCCTTCCCCCTGTTGCCCAGCTGACCAGGAGCACATTTGCTTCAGTTCACGGATCTACATGTGCACTACTGCACAGTTACTAATCATGAGTAAATTTTCTACTTGCATGTGCAGGTAGCAAATTTACTCGCAGTTAGAGCCAATTACTGTTCAGTAAGCATCTGGATATGTAGGCATGGATGCTAACTGCTCAGTAATTAGGTCTACTGCACAGTAAAGCTCTCATATAGCAGCTCTTCCACAGAGTAGTAGAGAGTCAGTATGAGACACAATCTAGCCTGGTGGGTTGGGTACTTACCTGAAAGTTCCTGAATTCCTAATCTTGTACCAATAAATATCCATGTGAGTACTGCAGCCCAGCATACTTGTACTCTGGTGATTTGGACAATCAAGCAGAGGAGGAAATTGAATCTGGATCTTCCACAACCTGGTAGACCAGTGGTTCCCAATCTGTGGTACGCATACTAGGGCTGTGTGAAGCTTTAGTCCCTGATTCGATTCGGCAGAGATTCAGCCTAATTTGGTGGCCAAATCTCCAAATCCGAATTGAATCAGGAATCGCTTTAATCTCTCCAAATTGAATCAGAATCCTCTGCCACAGGGCACTAAGGTGCCTGGGGAGAGAGCCCAAAGAGCCAGACAAAGGCCCACAGGTGCAGGTTACCATGGCAACAGGCTAACGAGCAAATTAGCCTTCACCTGCACCTGCACCTGCACCTGCACCTGCACCTGGTCAGCCTTGGGCAGGGCCTTGGGCCCATATAAATCCCAGGGATGGGACTATAGAGGCAGTCCCCTGGCAGCAGCCAAAAAGGAAGGAGCCTTCAGGGAGGAAATGCCCAGAGACACTGCAGCTGTCCAATATGCTGCACTTAGGGCTAATGGGGATCTAGAAGCTCACTAGTTAACCTTGCCTACTAGGCACTTAGTGTCAGAGAAGAAGTTGGACTCTTTTAAAGGGGAAGAGCACACCCTGAACTTTTGTGTTCTGTTATAGCCCAAAACCATATTTTGGTTGCTGTTTTATAAGACTGGAGGATCAGGCTGAGGCTATTGGCAAAGGAGAAGACCTCTTTGGGAGCCCACTGTAAACCCCAACACCAGTGTGGGCGCAGTGTTTGGGGGTGAACAGACCCCAGCACCAGAGGGTGCACTGACAAGGGGAAGAGCAGCCCCCAGTGCTGGGGGTGGGGGGCAGTGACAAGGGGGAGAGCAGACCCCAGCACCAGAGGGTGCAGTTGCAGAGCCTGGACTAGGCTGAGGCTGCAACTGAAGGAGACAACATTGGTATGACATCTGCAAGGCTTGGGGTGTGGTAAGGGGGCAGTTTTGGAGCCACGCATCTAGCTTATTAGGCTTAGGGTGTCTCAGGAGGCACCTATTTTGAGTGGGCTCCAAAAATGGTATCTGAGAACACATGAGGTTCTGTGGGGTCCAGCAGGACTGTGTCCAGACAAGAAAAAACTGAAGCATAAAAATACCAGTTCCTCCAGTCCAGCTGGAGAACAGGTACAAGGCACTGGCAACACTGGAAGAGAAGGAAGGAGAGGAGGCAACTGGAGAGGAGGCAACTCCACACTCTCCACACTCCAAACAGGCCGAAAAAGCCAAGCAATCTTGGAGGAGGAAGCGTCGAGTGATCATCATAGGTGACTCCATCCTGATAGGTACAGAGTGCCCCATCTGTCGCCAGGGCCCCTCAACACACAAGGTCTACTGCCTGCCCAGAGCAAAGATTTAGGACATGACAGGGATGATCCAGGCAGCGATGCACTCCTCCAGTTACTACCCCATGGTCCTAATCCATGTGGGTATCAATGATGCGGCCAGGAGAAGCCCTGATCACCTGATAGCAGACTACCACACTCTGGGGGGCATGCTGAAGGAGATAGGTGCACAGGTGGTATTCTCTTCTGTCCTACCAGTGAGCAGACATGGAAGATGACATGAGACCTACATCACAGAGACCAGCTGGCAGTTTCGGGAAATGTGTCTTAAGGCAGGCTTCAGCTTCCTAGACAACGAACCGCACATCACAATGAGAGACATGCTTGGAAGGGATGGTCTCCACCTTTCCCCTAAAGGTAAGCATGTGTTCTCTTCTAGGTTGGTGGATCTCCTCCGGCGGGCTTTAAACTAGGTTTGTCGGGGGAAGAGAAGGGCGGAGGAAGCCTTGGACTGCTAAACCAAGCAGCACCCACAAATACAGCTCAGCTTAAATCGATGAGCAGAACATATACCCAGGTAAGCAACAAGAGCCAGGGCAATGCTGAGATTAGGGGGCCAGTGCACACATCCTCAGGAGGCCTCAAATGCCTCTACACAAACACTCACAGTATGGGAAACAAGCAGAAGGAACTTACTCTCCTGCTAGCTGACACCAACACAGACATAGTGGGGCTCACTGAAACATGGTGGGACCCAACGCATGACTGGGCAGTGAATATCAAGGGCTATAGGCTGTACAGGAGGGACAGGACAGGGAGGAAAGGCGGGGGTGTGGCGCTCTACATTAAGGAGGAATACACATCCTCATCAAGTAGCACAGGGTCAGAGGAGGGGCACACTGAAGTGCTCTGGGTTAGAATACAAGGCAGTCAAGGGGAAAGAGACTTAACTGTGGGGGTCTAGTACAGATCACCCAACCAAGGGGAAGAGCTAGACTGGGAATTCTTAAGTCAGCTCATGGAGGTAGTTAGATTCAAAAGACGTGGTCATCATAGGTGACCTGAACTTTCCAGACATCTGCTGAGAAGGGCAGTCAGTCAGGTCTGGCCACAGACATAGGTTCCTAGCCAATATGCAAGACCTCCATCTAACTCAGGAGGTCCACAGCTCCACCAGGAGAGATGCCTTGCTGGGCCATGGTGCTGCCCACAGGTGACAACCTGGTGAGGGGGCTGCGGATGCTCAATCACCTGGGTGACAGTGATCATCACCTGCTGGAATTCACCATTCAGCACAAGGTGGCAAAGGCCTGCAGCAAGGCAGCAGCCCTAGATTTCAGAAGGGCGGACCTCAATGACTTAAGGAGAATAGTCAGGGAAGCACTGAGGTCCTTGAGGAAAGGGGAGTCAGGTGCCCAAGAAGAGTGGTGGCTCTTTAAGGAGACAATCCTCCAAGCCCAAAGGGAGATAATCCCAACACAGATCAAAGGAAGCAGGATGGCACAAAAGCCCCCATGGCTCACCAAAAGCATCTGAGAATGTCTCCTTTGCCAAAAGGGAGGCATACACCCAATGGAAGGGAGAAGCCATCACCAGGGAGGGCTATACTGCATTTGCTTGGGGAGCAGGGGGGCAGTCAGGAAGACCAAGGCAGAGATAGAACTGGGACTAGCTACCCAGACCAAGGACAAGAAGAAGTCCTTTTTTAAATACATAGGGGGCAAAAAGAAGGTACCGGTAACGTGGGGCCCCTGCAAGACACTCTAGGAAATCTGGTTGTCACACCAGACAACAAAGCTAACCTATTTAATGACTTCTTTGCCTCCATTTTCCTAAGCAGAGACTGGAACATCCCCACCACTGAGCCCCTCTCAGGCCTCAGGGAAGGCGCACCTAGGCCAAGGGTCAGTGAGGATCTAGTCAGGGAACTTCTGGAGGGACTGGATGTATTTAAATCAGCTGGTCCAGTTGATCTCCACCAAAAAGTGCTGAGGGAATTAGCTGAAGTCATTGCAGAACCCCTGGCACAGCTTTACGAGCACTCGTGATGCTCTGGTGTGGTGCCAGAGGACTGAATGAGGGCCAATGTGGTTCCCATCTTCAAAAAAGGGAGGAAAGAGGACCTGGGAAACTATAGGCCAGTTAGTCTTACCTCGATCCTAGGCAAGCTTTTTGAGAAAATTAT
>NW_017728950.1:65395279-65418017 GCF_001723895.1 Crocodylus porosus
AGATACATCTCAAGCAGGTCCAAGGAGGTGATACTCCTCCTCTATGCGGCACTGGTCAGGCCGCAGCTGGAGTACTGCGTCCAGTTCTGGGTGCTGCACTTCAAAAGGGATGTGGACAACATGGAGAGGGTCCAGAAGGGGGTCACTCACATGGTCAGGGGGCAGCAGGGCAGGACTTATGAGGACAGGCTTAGGGAAGCCACAAGAGAAGGCTGAAAGGGGGGATCTAGTGGCCTGTTACAAACTAGTCAGAGGGGACCAGCAGGTATTGGGGGAGTCCCTGTTCCCCCAAGCACCACCAGGAGTGACTAGAAATAATGGTCACAAGCTGGCAGAGGGTAGATTCAGATTAGACTTCAGGAGGCGCTACTTCACGGTCAGGGCGGCTAGGATCTAGAACCGACTTCCAAGCAAAGTGGTGTTGGCTCCTACCTTGGTGGTCTTTAAGGCAAGGCTAGACAAACACCTTGCTGGGGTCGTTTGACTCCAGTACTCTTTCCTGCCATGGCAGGGGGTTGGACTCGATCTGCTCAGGTCCCTTTTGACCCTACAAACTATGGAACTATGAAACTGAAACTAAGATCAAGGGCAGCCTACCCATATTATAATTATGAGCAAGACATGGCAGGAGAGAAAGAGAGTGCCCTTTGGGGAGGACTGGCATGGCCAAGGGGACCTAAGGGTATCATGGCCATCCCTGAGGACCCCAACCCATGACACCCTCTAAATTGATTTGGAGAGATTTGGAAAGATTCGGAGATTCAGACATAGACACAGCTTTAAATGTTTTTTCTATATACTATTGATATCAGGTAGCTTGTGAATGCTGCAGTGCTGGCAGATGCAGTGTCCCACAGGAGCACAGGAGGCTCCCCAGCGTGTTTGGCAGCAGACCCAGAAGTAGACCAGAAGCACTTCTGGTCCACTTTTGGGTCCATTGGTGAGCAAGCTTCCTGGCACTTCCTGGCTTGGCAATTGGCGCCTTTTCGGTCTGAGGCAGGGAACCCAGGGTCTCCCCGTAGCTGATTATGGAGCCAGGGAGGCACGGTGGGGGCCCCAGCATGCTCTCTAGAGGACCCAGAAGTGGACCAAAAGTACTTCCAGTCCACTTCTGGGTTCACTGCCAAGTATGCAGGCCCTCCTGCCCCCTGAACCCCTGTGGGATGCTCCATCCACCCCTGCATCGCAGCATTCACAAGCCATGCCTGGTAGCTCAAGGTATGTAGAAAAAACATTGAAAGCTGTGCCTATGGCCAAATTGCTGATTCTCCAAATCAGTATCAAATCTTTGGATTTGGCCAATTTAAATCGAGGACAGTGATCTGAATCAACAAATTGAATCTCTTTCCCCAATTTGGGCCGAATCCAAATCCGAATTGAATATGGCCCGTTTCACAAACCACCAGTGGTATGCAGACAACCTGTCAGTGGTATGCATTAAAAGATTTATTATAATTAATTTATATGTCAAAAAATTGCTGGTGGTACTTAAGGTTGAACTGAAAAAAATGCTGGTAGTATTTAAAGTTTATCATTTTAAATTGGTGATGCACAATCTGTCAGAGTTTGGGAACTGCTGTGATAGACTGTTCTGGGCTTTTCTCTATTGAGTAAGTGTGTGCCATACCTCTAACGTGTCCTTTCCCCCAAAGTTAGTGCTATTACTATAGCTCTAGAAAATGTTTGTAGTCTAAACTATTTAGCAAATTGGTGGATAATTTCTGGTTTACAAAAAATGCATTTGTCAGCAAAAGGACTATTCACCACACCCGTGTTGACAGGTACACACACACGCCATCCAACTCTTTTCTAAGTAAACAATTTTCTGTTTTTGGAAATCTATTTGGTAACAGGATAGCACTGTCATACTACTTCTGCAGACTAAATTGCAGTTACTAAATTTTAGTTTGGCCTGCTGAGATAATTACAGTTAGCAATTAAGTCTTCAGCCCAAGGTCCATACTGACATCGGGATAAACATATGATTTCGTCTTGAAAGAGGGGATACCTGAGATCTAAGGGCTGCAGGGTTAAAGGGAGGGAGAAAGAGTAAGGAAAAGAGGAGAAAGGCTTAGAGATGTAGTGAGCCTTACAAAACTTATGTGGGAAGTTACAAGGTCCTGTTGACTCTAGGCTGAACTTCACCTGTGTTAGAGTGTGGTTATATGGATGTGCATAATACGGTTGTTCTCAAGGTGGATACCTGCCTTTGATGTTCTGGGTGCTATTTTATTTGACATATATAAAGCAGCTATTTTCCATAGCTATTACTGATCTAAAGGGCAAAATTCATAAAACCAAAAACAATTTAAGGAACAAATACATCTAGGAGTGTCATCGAAATATGACAACGGGGCCTAGAACAATTAATTGTGTCAGCCAGGAACCTGGAGTTAACAGATGTAGTATCTTCACAATTCAGAGTAGTTCTAATATAAATCAGAATATTTACCCTAAACCATCACAATCTGCTCATTAAAGAGCAGAAACATGGAAAGACACAAATATTTTAATTTTAACCACTGGAAGTGTATCAGATAAAATATTCAAGTGAATTATGTTTTCTGTGCAGTTCAGCAGCATCAGAAAACTTTTTCCACCTGTTTCATTAATTACAAAAACTGCTTGCTTTCCTGATACAGTGCATTTGTGGAAGAAATAGGATGCTGTTAGAAGAGTCACAGTACTTCTGTATTTTTTCTCAACCTACGGAGTTTGT
The DNA here is from genome assembly GCF_001723895.1 of Crocodylus porosus. Taxonomy (NCBI): domain Eukaryota; kingdom Metazoa; phylum Chordata; order Crocodylia; family Crocodylidae; genus Crocodylus; species Crocodylus porosus. Next base: position 65,397,999 of record NW_017728950.1, read on the forward strand.
TGTCTGTAGCATTTTAACCATCTCATCAGCCCTGAAGTTGGCAGTGTTAAGACCTCTTATAAATATTAATTTAGCACTTGTTTTATAGAGGTGAATTTCAATGTCAATAAGCATATGTGGTTATAAATAACCTCTCTTAAAGATAACCTCTTTTGGGATTTTTTTTTTTACATAAGAGTAAACTGGCTTTTTTTTTTTAATCTGGAGAAATATATTGACTCAAGATACAATCTTCCGTGTTCATTTAATATTTTCCAGTTGTTTTGCTTAGGGCATTCTTCTAAAGTGAAATTTGAAAGGGAGAAAGCAAAAGAAAGAAAGTTCAGGTTTGAAAGGCATAATTCTTTGAGCACATTGAGTGTAGTAGTGCTACAGGGAATTATTTATTTAAGCGTTAGAAGCAGCCAGAGAAATTGCACCCTGCCATAAACTATCATCCCAACTAAATGCTTAAGGCCTGATTTTACTTCTGCTGAAGTCAATGGCAAATCCAGGCAATGCATTTTAATTCTCCTCTACTTTTTTTCTCCCTTTAATTTGTGTTATCATTGTTTGCTAAACAAATTAATATATATCAGCTTGATCTAGACTTTTTGTGTGGTTTTTGCTACTAGAAGTTTCACACATGAATCACAATTTTAAGCAAGAGTTAACTGTAATTTTTTTTGTTTAGATCTCATATACTATAAGAGAGAGGATTTTTCCTACGAATTTTCTCTTATGGATATTAAAACGATGCTTTTTTGTTGAATCTCCCAGGTAATATTAAAAGGGTGCAATAGCTTGCTCCTGTTTTGCACATGATACTAGTTTAAGTACATTGTTTGTAGGGATAAATATAAAACCCTTCCCTCTTCCTTTCTTGAGAAAATGGCCAGAGAGAAATATTCTGTGAATTTTGATGTGTACAACCTCTGATCTCACAGCTTATCCAATTACAGTCATTTATTTCTTCATATACCATCTGAAGACAAGAAAATCTTCTGACGTTAAGAGTCCTGAATGAAGAAATGATGTACTATATCTTGTTCTTCATTACTTTTTATTACAACATATATAAAGCAGCAATAGGGCACAATTTAAAATATACCCTATAAAATAATATAGGCAAAATGCAAAAATACCAAAGGAAAATTGTGATGGACAGTTGTGTAGCTATGCAATTTGCTATGATATAAGCAACATTATCTCTGCATGTATACAGTTAAGATGTGAATTACTATTTGAGCAAACCATATAAAACTGCACTATTAGTTTTAGAGAGCAGGTTGAGACTACCTTGAATATGCCTCATATTTTAAATACAAACTAAAGAGAATTTGAGCAGAAAATGTATTTATTACAACCACAATAAGTGAATAAACTACAGTTCCCCCCTGCTCCATGCCCGCCCTCCTCTCCCCCATCTCTGTCCATTCCTTGGAAAAATAGTAAATATATTCCTGTTAAAAAAAATCTTGGGGAGTTTGCTTGGGGTGTGAAGCTTATAATAATTGAAGGAACTAGAGCCACTAGATGTCACTGTTAATCTGCAGATGTACATGTAAAACTTTATTTATCTAGTAGGTAAAAAAAGTTTAACATTAAAGAAGGCAGGTTGAGCACTAACCTTTCCCTTACTTCATTACTGTTGTTCAATCTATGTACAAAATCCCACAGTTATCATGATGTTGTACAATAGAAATAATACCATCTGTTCAGAACATACAAGGTAGTGGGAAGGTAATAACCCAGTGCTTTCCGACTTGTTGATTACCTTGTTTATTATTTAGTTTTTACTTGTCCTCCCACCATTATCAAAGAATATGTAGATGGAAATTAGCAATACTTTGGTTTGACAATATGAAATTATTGTCTTATTTTGAATTCTAGTACATATGTATATTTGAACTATTAAAAGCAGAAGGCATTTAAAGTGACACTATGACATAAGCTAAAAAAGAAAAACATTAAACTGTGGATTGATAGAAATGATCTGAACCAGAAAGTCTCAAATTAATAAGTGATTTTTAGAATGGATTCGCAGGACTTTGCCACTCTGTAAAATATATTTTATTGTATCTTGACCCAAGGAAAAATAATCCACAGTAATAATACGAAAAGTTATAAGAGAAATTATTGGAAGCTAATGATCTTTTTCACCACTCGTCTCTCTCTCAGAATCTAAATATTGCACCAAGAAGTGTAAGAGAGAACTGTGAACCTCTCCTGGAGAGCTCAGGTTCATGTGAAAGCTTACCAGAACAAGGACAATTAAAAATGATAGGATAACCTTGACAGTGGTTCAGTCCAATTTGCACCACAGCCGGTTATTGTTGTTGGCTTTTTTTTAACCCTTTTCTTTTCCTCATTGGGCCTCTCCCAGAAGAATTTGAGGCTAACAGTTCTTGATGGATGATAGTAACTTCCCTTTTCAACAGCCACATTCTTCACGTAGGAACAACACACTTTGTTTAAGGAGGTTGAAGTGCAAATGAAGAAGTGCTATTCCCAAACAATGCCAAGCCTGCAACTGTAAACTGTAATATTGAGTTTTCTTTGGTACAATGTAGACAGAAATCCTTTTTTGTTTTTAAACTGTAAGTTTGCATCCATTAGTTACAAGGTTGTTAATTAGTGTTTGGACCAAACAAAGAGTCAATATGATGTCATGTCTAGACAAGATGTAAATTAATATGAAAGCAATTGAGTTACAAATTCTATACTAATACAAATTAATCTGAATTAAGTTTAATCCACTGTTATTAACTGATTAAATGTGGCTGTTGGTAGCTACAGGGTGCTGACTTCCATCTGTGATTATTAGGGGCACAGCTTAATCACTGATTTTGTACTGAGAAATATTTAAAGCAAATGTCATATATACTGACTCCTGCTTGTTCAGTGAATGGAACATCTAAGGATGCAAATCTAAATCTACATTTTTTAAATATATAAAAAGCTTTTCTTGGCTTTCATAATTAGTTTTGGTTACAGGCTTCTTAGTTTGTGCTGTGTTGAGCTAGGCTTTCCATTTTCTTTTTAAGAAGCATATATCTCTGTAAGAGAAATCCTATGCTGCTGTGAACATCCAGAAAATAACATAAAAAATCCCTATCTTTCAATTATGATTATTCAAAATATATGAAACCTGTTGCCAGAAATAAGCAGGTATGTGTATGACAGATCCCACTCAACTAAAGCTGCTTACATTTCAGAGCTGAATATTCACTAATATAAACAACACATTGACAGACTTGTCCACTAAAATTATGAAAATGTTGATAGTAGCTGACAGACCAAGGACCTGAGCGAAATATATTCAGCCATGATTTAAAAAGATATTTTGGCACAAAAAATAAAATTTCATTTTCCAAGATATACATATGCTATTCCTAAAATGTTAATATAACCTTTTGTACATTTTCAGTCCCAGTGATCTTTTTAAGTCATAAAAATCAGAGAAGCCTTGATTTTATTCCATTTAGGTAATTTCTGTGATTTACCAATAAGCTAAAATTATTATCATAATAGTGGTGTATGTGAGTGTGCGCAGGGCTGTGTTTTTACATATACATATACATATGCATTTACATATACAGGTATATGCACATGCATTTATGCATATGTATATATGTATATGCATATGTATAAACACACACACACAAACCAGTATTATGGTATTCATTTTAGCTTGTTGGTAAACCACAGAAGTTTTCTAAATGGAATAAAATCAAGGCTTCTCTGATTATTGACAAAAAATATATGTGTGTGTGTGTGTGTGTGTGTGTATGCATATGTATATACACATATTAAAAAGCTACTAAAAAGTTCATGCAAACTATTTTATCTGTTCGCTTTGAGCTGTGAACTGCTAGCTAGTTCATCAGAAAACTCTCTTGTCAAGTTTTTTCCCCCCAAAACTTTAGAAACTATTACGATTCTATCATATAGTATATATAGCTGATAATTACAAACTATGTGATATCAAAACCAGGGTCATTGTATTGTATAGACTCTTTTATAGACATCCTACTCATTGCCATAATAACTGAAGCTGTCATGACAAGGGTCTGTGCCTAGCATGAAGCCCTAAACAATTCTGACAAGCTGCAGCTCATTAAGGGACAGTCATTTTGTTGAAATGTCTATCAGCTCTCAGGGATGTACCAGGATGAATAGACCCAAAACAATAGCTCCATTTGTTAGTGCAGTAGCTTCTCTAATACATGATGAGACAATCAAGCCAAGCCGCCTTCAGCACAAAGACATAATTAATCAAATGGACAAATGGTTCAAAAATTGCTCTAGTATATTCTGTAGTGGACAGGGGTTTCCATGGAAACATTGGCGTTTGCATCACAGTTAATGACCATTCTGTACAATGAAGTTCCAAAAAAAAAAAAAGCTGTGGAAAAAATCAAAATAAATAAATAAATAAGGAGCTATTGGTAGTTTTAAGAACGAGCTTTAGAGTGTGGAACCCTCATTCCAAAGAAATTAATTACTCTGTTTTCATATATTCATAGATTTTATGGCTAAAAGGGTCCATTATGGTCATGACCTCCTGAATAACATAGTCCAAAGAACTTCACTCACTAAACGCTGCATCCAGCCCATAACTTCTGTCTGAGTTAGAGTGATTTAGAAAGATACCTACTCTTGATTTAAAACCTTCAAATCATGGCAAATTCATCATGATTAAAGAGCTTTCTACTATCAGAAATTTCTCCCCTAAATAGGTATTTGTAGACTCTAATCAAAGCACCTTTGAGCCTTTCCTTGCTAAACTAAATTACATGAACTTTTAAAATTTCTCAGTATACGACATGTTTTTTTCTACATCTCTCTTCATTCTTGTAGCTCTTTTCTGCACTTTCTGAATATTTTAACAGTTAGTTTGAAGCATCAGACATATTTTCCAGTAATAATTTCAACAATATTGTTTACAGAGGTGATGTCACTTTGCATAATTTAATCAATATTCATTGGATCAGACACTGGAGACCAGGTATCCCCATTCTTACATGAGTGCCCTGAACACCAGATGAAACAATCACTCTTTGCCCCCTTTTTCTTTTTGGACTAGTAATGGAAGCCAAAACATTTCCACATGAAGGAAACCATTACAACATTTTGGGTGTTAAATCCCAAGAAATGTAAAATCTAAATTTTTTTTGAACATTAAAGGCTCTGATCTGGTAAAGCAGTGTAAATTACATCTCTACCAGCCTATATATCCATTGCAGAAATATAGGATATTTATGCTGATGGTTCTCTTTAGATGTAGCTATACTGGCAAGTATAGCCAGTATGACATAGCCATATAAACATAGTCTTAGTATGTGAACAGTCCTATGGACTTCAATGGATAAATATTTTGCATTATCTCATGACAGAAACCTCTTAAAACATTTTAAGAAGTCTTTATGTTTGCTAACAGAAGCATGAGCCATCAAAGGAATGGGATTATTCAGGTGTTAAAGTTTAGGCACATGCTTAAATTGTTTATAGTGCTAGGCCCCCCAAAACTGTGAGTATTTGACCTTTCAAAAACTTTTAAGAAAGTTCTTGTTATAGGTGATGTGCAAATATTTTGCAAAACTACAGTCATGAGTGCATTCTTTCACTGTACCTCTTTCCCAGTAATTTATGGAATTTGGATCCTGTTATGGTGACAGCATCCTCTTCCTTTTTCAAAACAAAACAAAATATGCTAGTAATACATCTGTATGGGATCATTCTGTTTCTTTTCTAAAGCATGCATTAAAATATAGGATACTAGATAAAACAGAACTTTACATATCTGAACTGAGAGAGTATCTATATCAGAGATTAAATAACTGTATAAATCTTAAGGAGGAAAACTAAAAATAGTATTGAAAAATCTTGAAAATGCTAGCAACATGACCAATAACAAGAACAAACTAAATTCTACATTGGCATAAATTGCTGAAACTTGTTTTGAATAGTACACTTTCAGTGTTTCAAGGACTTGACTGAGCTCCTACTTGACTAAGCAGATTATTTTAATGATAAAATTACAGTAGTCCACCCATTCTTTAATAAAATATTTGACACTGAATCATGAAATGCTAGGTAAAAATGTCATTCAAATTGGGCTGAATATGAAAAGGTATCACACGAATGAACTATCTGAAGATCTTGAAAAGGGTAACAATTATAACTGCATTTTGTTACAGCTGAGATATGAATTGTAGATTCTGATTTTCATGAGGAAGTTTTTAATATCATGACCTGTGACCTTTTGGGCTGCTTGTTGTCCATAAGTAAACCTACCAGAAAAAAAGATGAACCAATTCCACCGTGACCCTTTAGAATTACCACATCTGTATCCTTATCCACCGGTCACCAAAGTCAGTTACCATTCTTTTAAAGTCAAAGTCACATGAAAACTAAAAGAAAGAGAAATGATCTAAATGGACTATTTTGTATTCATAATGGCTCATAGGGTGGACACAGATGTAGCATTTGAAATGTTTCCAAGTGTATAGAGCTTGGAAATGTTTCAGAAAGTATCATTATGATCTGCTGGACATAGAAACTGCCCCTGTCATTCTCATGGGCTGAAGGTCTTCAAATTCCATACTCTCCCGCTAGGGCAGTGGGGAGCAGTGAAGATTTTCAGTGCTAGGAGTGCTGAAACTCCTTCTCTGTGGTAGTGTCCAGAGTTTGGGGAGTTCTGTATGTGCCAGGAGCTTCTAGGGTCCCAGGGACACCCATAGCACAGGGAGCTGCCAGGGTCCCAGTTGCAGAAAAGGCTGGGGGGGCTCTCAGTTGTGAGGAGTGCCCACAGTCTGTTCTGCTCTTCCTCTCCCTCACACGTGGTGTGGACAAGTTGGAAAGAGTCCAGCGGAGGGCAATGAAAATGGTTAGGGAGGGGTGGAGCACATTACTTCTGAGAAGAGGCCGAGGGAACTGGGCTTGTTCAGTTTGCAGAAGAGAAGACGGATGGGGGATTTGATAGCAGCCTTTAACTACCTGAAGTGGGGTTCCAAAGAGAATAGAGCTAGCCTGTTCTCAGTGGTGGCAGATGACAGAACAAGGAGCAATGTTCTCAAGTTCAACCAAGGGAACTTTAGGTTGGATAGTAGGAGAAACTTTATCACTAGAAGGGGGGTGAAGCACTGGGACAGATTATCTAGCGAGGTGGTGGAATCTCCATCCTCGGAGGTTTTTAAAACCCAGCTTAACAAAGCCGTGGCTGAAATGATCTAATTGGGGATGGTTCTGCTTTAGGAAGGAGGTTGAACTACATGACTTTCTGAGGTCCCTTCCAACCCTAAATTTCTATAATTCTATGGTAGCAGAGTACTGTGGGATATTTTAGGACTCATGTTCTGCTTTCTGCAGTACAAATATAGGGAGAGGTGAAATGCTTCCAAATTTTATCTCATCCAAATCCAGCAACTACTGGAGTGCTTCCAATAGCATTCATATCTGTACTACTCACCCTTTGAAATGATTTAAGAATATTTGAAACGTTACAAAGGCAAGGTCTGTCTGATCACACAGGGTGCCAATACATAAGTACGAAGCTACTCCAATGTGTTGGAATTCCAGCACATTGGAGCAGGCTCAATTAATCGAGTCTCCTGGAGTATGGCAATTTCTGTGCTTCAGAAGCCTCCTGCATCTCATGTATCAGTGTCCCCTTGCTTAAGAATGGTGGTAGGGGTGCTTCAGCTAAAGCTTGTTTAGTTTAGCTTGTTCAACAAACTTTAGTTCAACTGCCTCCACTGCCATTTTTAACTGTGGGGACACTGATACATAGAATCATAGAAAGTTACGATTGGAAGGGACCTCAGGAGGTCATGTAGCTCAACACCTCGCTCAAAGGTATTATGAAGAGAGGTTGAGAGACACGGGACTCTTCAGTCTGGAAAAGCACAGGCTCAGAGTAGACCTGGTGGCTGCTTATAAGTTCATACAGGGTGTACATCAGATTCTGGGAGAATGTCTGTTCACTAGAGCACCCCAAGGAAAAACAAGGACAAATGGTCATAAACTCCTCCAATACCATTTTAGGCTGGACATGAGAAGAAATGTCTTTACTGTCCAAGCCCCGAAGACCTGGAATAGACTCCCTCCAGAAGTGGTGCAGGCCCCTACTCTGGACTCATCCAAGAAATGCTTGGATGCTTATCTTGCTGGGATCCTTTGACCCTAGCTGATTTCCTGCCCCTGGGGAAGGGGGCTGGAATTGATGATCTTTGAGGTCCTTTCCAGCCCTAACATGTACAAAATCTATGAAATCTATGAAAGCAGGACCAGCCCCAACAATATCATCCCTGCCAAAGCTTTGTCTAGCTGCGTTTTGAAAAGCCCCAAGGATGGAGCTTCCACCGCAACTCTGGGTAACCTGTTCTAGTGTTGTACTACTCTCTGAATGAGAAATTCTTTATAACACCTAACATAAACTTCCTTTGCTGCCACTTGATACCATTTCTCCTTGTTCTGTCATCTGCCACCACTGAGAATAACTTAGCTCCATCCTCTTTCGAACCCCCCCCCCCACCTTCAGGTAGTTGAAGACTGCTATTAAGCCTCCTCTAAGTTTCCTCTTCTCTAGACTAAATAAGCCAAGTTCTGCCAGTCTTTCTTCATAAGTCCTGTCCCCCAGCCCCCTCACCATTTTTGACACCTTCTGCTAGAATCTCTTCAATTTGTCCACATCCTTTTTCTAGTGGGGAGCCCAAAACCAAACACAGTACTCCAGTTGTGGCCTCACCAGTGCTGAATAGAGGGGAATAATTATTCCCTTGACATACTGGCAACACACTTACTGATGCAGCCCAGGATATCGTTAGCCTTTTTGGCAACTAGGGCACACTGTTTGCTCATATTCAGCTTATGGTCCACTCTAACCCCCAGGTCCTTTTTTGCAGAGCTGCTGCCCAGCCAGTCTGGGTGCATGGGATTGTTCCATCCTAAGTGCAGGACTTTGCACTTGTCCTTGCTGAAACTCATGAGATTTCTTTTGACCCAGTCCTCCAATTTGTCTAGGTCACTCTGAATCCTCGCCTTCCTCTCCAGCATATCCACTACTCCCCCCAGCTTTGTGTCATCAGCAAATTTGCTGAGGGTGCACTCTATGCCTTCTTACAGGTCATCGATGAAGACACTGAACAAAATCAGCACCACAACCAACCCTGGGGGACTCCACTTGATACTGGCTACCAACTAAACATTGAGCCATTGATTATTACTCTCTGAGCCCAGTGCTCCAGTCAGTTTTCTAGCCAAAGTTTTCTATCGACATGAGATGCAGCAGTGCTTTAATTAGAGTGGTAAGAGCCACTCTAATTAAAGTGCCACCCTCCCTACTCCTGGAGCATGTGTAAAAGTGTCCATAGATTCCCAGTAACAAATAGATTTTTATAAAAGTTTTACAGAAAAAAAAAAAGATTTAGATGACAAATGAAGCATATCAGAACTTTGGCCACAAGCTACTATTTGGACTTCTGCAGTGTGATTTTAGAGAATTTCTTACATAACTTATCTTGACAAATCATTAGGCCTAGTGAGAATAAAGAGAAGTGGCTCTGAGGAATCATTATTAACTTATTCACATATTATTGCTATCTTGAACAAAAGTATCATTCATAACAGTGTTATAACAAGGTTCTATTTGAAAGTTTCTATTAAAGACTCACAGTGTTATTCTAAAAATTCTCAGATCTTCTCAAATTGGGGTAAATATTAGATCTGTGAAAAGTATATGGGGACAAAGAAAAATTAATTTGCCAGGATTTTTTCCCCTCATACATTCTAAATGCCATGCAGGTTCATCTGCAGATTTGTAAATCCTTGTATCAAAACAGGACTCAAATTTAAAGGGACACAAGTCAATTTATGGTTTATATTTATAGTGTACAGCATGTATGGTTTTCAAAAAGAGAATATAAAGGCAATCTACAGTTCAACTATTTTTTCCTTCAAGCTTTTAACTGAACTGAACTGGAACTTAAAATTAGTGTCATATGTCCTCACAGGTTTGATAAGAACACAGCTAGATTTGCAAGTTAACTTCATTAGAATGATCACTGTGCTGACCTTTGCATCATAAAGGCATAATGCAAATATTAATATGGATTCCAAGATGAGAACACTAAGGGCATCTTTACTCATGCTCCACAGGTGGGGAGGGACACTTTAATTAGAATGGCTCTGAGAGCATAGTTTGGTCATTCTATTTGGCAGGCTGCTGCTCTCTAAACTTAAAGAAACTCATGATTCACTATCACTTATGAATATAAACTTTTTGGACTCCTTGTCTTTTTAAACTTTCTTCTTGAGGAAGAACAAGTGCATATGGAGTTGGACTAAAACAGTATAGGTCTTTGGCATGTCATGGTTAAGTAAACATTTTCAAGCTTCACTTCACAAGTATGAGAACTAGTTATTTAATTTTTATTTTTTTAATAATTGCATCACAAGACTTCATAAGCTGATCTCTCACAGAAGCCTAAACTGTTTATAACTTTATTGGGCCCTGACTTTAGGATTTTGTATGGTATGATACCAAGGATGGACTTGGGAACAGTCATGCAGAAATCTACTTTCTTTCCAAGACAAACTTTTTCAGTATTCGCCAACTAGGCTGCTTGGTTTGACTGCCATATAAATGACTAAAAGAATGTGTTTAACAGCTGTCTATTAATGATTATAAAGTGTTGTTTTACCTTTCATAGCATTGTGGAGTCCAGCTGTTTTAATTGTTGTGAATATATACTGCATTTTTTAGTGTTGAACTATTAACATGTATCTTGTATTTCTATGAAAGTATTAAACTCAGACAACTGAGCACTTTCTGTCGATTTGAATGTCACCTATTTGATGCTGGAATGCCAAGGCTGCAACTCTGAGAGTTTATTAGTACAATAGAGCCAGGAGGAGAAAAAATTCTGTGAAGCCAAAGGAATTGTGATATGGCAGGCAAATGGAATGAGTGTGCTATTAAGTTTTGCTATTAGATTAACTCTTCATAATCTAAATAATAAAGGGCCCAATTCTGCTTCCTCTTCTATCAATTGAGCTTTCATCACTAACTACAGTGGTAGTAAACTTTGATTCCCAAATAATCTGGCAATTTTTAAACCCAAATGGGGCAAGCACATGCCTTAGAAGTGTGTATTTCTTCTGTCTCTCACACCTAGTATATAAGCATAGAATATAAGCTCCTATGGGAGTCAATACCATTTATCTTCAAATAGATGGAAAAAAACATAAGGAACCAAATGATTATAAGGGGACACTTGCAAGGATCCCTATAAAATTTCTGCATCCATAAAAGACTGGGTGTACAGTTATCTGTTTTGCCCATCAAAATTGCATAACACTCATTTTGTGTTCATTTTAGATGTGACCTTTAATGATCAGGGTCTCGAGATATAATTATTGCTTTATCCTTCCACATTATTATTATTATCTTTGTGGCAACTTATACTCGACAGACCCTAAATTCCAAAGAAGAAAAACCATGTCTGGTTTTTCTTCCAACAGGAATAACCCATAAACTGTTATGGTTCAATCAAAAGATCATTGAAGTCAATAAATGTTCTCCCATTGATATACGTGGGCTTTATTCTGAGGCACAAGACACTTAGGGAGAGAAAAAGAATCACATGTTACTGGTGACATGCTCAGCATGTAAAAAACTGTATCTCAGCTGGCAGTAATATTTCTCTCAAGAGGTCACTTTTTATCAGTAAAAATAACTACCATCTACAATATCTATTTTCATTTCAGTGCAGCAGACCTCATCTATTGGGATTTGAGGAAAGCTTCTAATGCTGTGCCTTATGGAAAATTATTAGCCAAACTGAAGAGGACAGGGATCAAAGCTATAATATGAGGTGAATAAGGGGCTGGCTGAAATGATGAAAACAGCAGATTATATATTGAAAGATGAGTGGTTACTAGTAGGATTCCTCAGGGATCACTCTTGGAACCCCTCTTATTTAATATTTTCATTAGCAGCCTCAGTGTAGGAATTAGATATGTGCTTATGAAATTTGTGAATGGCACTAAACGAGGGGGTATTGCCAATGCATAGGATGCCCAGATTGTTATATAGAAATAATTATATAGTGTGGATCATGAGAAACAGTATGAAGTATAATGGTATGAAGTGAAGTCATATATTTAGGGACTAACAAAAGAACTTTAGTTATAAATGGAGGCTCACATGCTGGAAGCAACAGAGGAGAAGGACCTAGGTGCATTTATTGACCATAAAATGATCATGAGCTGTCAGTATTACGTGGCCATGGAAAAGGAAAATAGAATTATAAGGTGTATTACCTTGGATATAATCAGAAGAGACAAGGAGGTACTAGAACCATTGTGCAAAGCACTGCTAAGTTATTATTTAGAATATTATGTACAGTGTTGGTTACCAATGTTCAAAGAAGAATGACCACCAAGAACGGTAAGAAAGGTTGGAAGAGCTTGACTTGTTTAACAGAGGCAAACAAAGGTTGACAGGGGATAGGATTCCTTTTTATAAATATATTTATGGCATTGTTCTTAGAGATGGTGAAGAGCTATTCAAGTTAAACAATAATACCAGCATAAGGTTAAAGGCCATGTGACAGATTATGGGTTTTCTTGTGATATTTCTCCATTCCCTGTGTTCATGTTGTTATAATATTGTGTGACTCAGTGTACCTCCTGACCTGTGCACAGAAAATAGAGAGTTAAGTGTCAGGGCTGGCTATGTCCAGAAGGAGACAAGATGGACTTTTGGATCAGGTCTTAAATGGCTTTGTTGCTATATCAAAGAAGGTAAGATACCAAATACCAGAGGAGATAAAGCAGCGGAGAGCAGGGGGTTAAGGGACTCTGTCAGAAAGCAAACAAGGTTTCAGCATTCCTGATTAAGCACTCCACACCCCTCAGACCCCTCCTCGGGGGACACTCCGTGATAGACTTTAAATCGGCTATAAACAAACTTAAAATACAAATTAAATAAATAGAGTCCATAAAAGGAAAGAGTTTTGAATGGTTTTCCAAATATTGAAGGCAAAGAACTTGGATCACTTCAAGAGGAAACTTGATAAATTCATGGAAGAATAGTATGATAGAATAGGGCATTTTTACATTAATTAACTACTAAGGTGATATGTAGATTCAATTGTTTACAGTCTTCATATTGGGATAGAGAGATAACTCTTTCTCTGTACAAGAAATGACTGTTCTGAAAGGTCTGCTGGTCATCTGTAGATGCCCAAAAGGTTTTTTGGCTTTCTGTTCTTCATGACTACTTTATAGGAATCTGGCTGTTTTGTTTTTGCTTTTGCTTTTCTCTGAAGCATTAGATATTGGCTATTGGTAAAGGTGGGGATTTTGAATTGTTAGGTACTGGGCAAGGTGGTTTTCATTTCTATTAAGGGAAAGGGTTTTCTTTTCTGTCGACTGCTTTTCATGCCATTATGGAATTTTTCTCTTTTGTCAGATTGGCAAGGACTATAGAGATTTTGCTTTTCCCCTGTAATGTTCCCTGGTCCTCTACCTCAGATCCTCTCAGCATATATTAACCAATTTTCTGCCTATACACCAGCAAGGCACTGGCAATTCCCTTTTCTTTCCTGCTTTTTGATTGTAAAACCATGTGGGTTGTTTTTCATTTTGTAATATGTTTTGTGGCTGTATTTTGCACAGAGGTGGAGTAGATAGTTTTTGGGATGCTCTAAGTAAATGATTGCTCATGAATGCACAGTACTGGACCCTATGATCAGGAAACGTTCTTTTAGCTCCTATTTTCCTAATTCTCAAAATAACAGGTAATAGGTACCTACTATCTTGCTTTTTTTCAGATCCCAAAGTTTTACAATGGTAGCTGTTAAATAGTAGAAGCAGTCAGACCATTCCAAGAAAAACTAAATTTCAATAAAACATACAGACAGGTTCAATATTTTCTCTTATTTTCAAGCAGTTCTAGTGATGATCCTTCTAGTCATTTGTATAGATGGGGGGAAAGACGTACATGAAATAGCTCAGGAAAGGTCATGCACAAAGTTATATGAATCCAAGAATAACGATTTAATGACTATTGCATTCTCATGAACCTAAGCTGCCCCATGTACTGTAGTCATCATTAGCTTCATTTAAAAAGTTATAAGCTCTTCACCCATGCTGTTGACCTAACCCTCAAACCTGTAGCACATATCTGCTAGAAATTATAAAGGAGTCCCTACTGGGGGCAGACAACGCCATGGCTTCACTTGTCGCCCTATACACTAGTCCCTGGGTAGAGGGATGTGTTTATAATGATTGCTCTTAATCTGGCATTTATCATTGACACTATTCCTCTGTGTGCTTTCAGCACAAAGGCCATCACAAAGCATTTCAGACGAAGCAAAAGTTTAATCTGGTAACTTTTGAAGGGCTAGTAAATGTCTTATGTCAACTCTTAAAACAGTGGCAGAGTTTCTGCAATTTTAGCTGCCAGGGATGGGGTGCTCAAGAGCTGAAGGATGTAGACTGTATTATAATTCTATTTTGCTAGGAACTTGTGAGCATTTTTCCCTATCAATACTAAAACATCGTATTTTTTCTCAGTGAAAAATACTGTCCTGGCAACAATGCCACTGTTCATGCTTGGGATCACAGGTGAGTTGAAGGATTTTCTTGTATATTGGGACATACAATTTACAATAAAGCAAAGTTATTGCTGAAAAAAAAATAAAACAAGAGAAACACTGTTTAAGCTATTTTCTTATATCTCTCATAAACTTATCTAGGTGAGGCACTGTAGAGATATTACCCTGAAAATAAAAAGAAAGGTGAATATTTGTACCATTTGAAAATAATCTTCTTGTGATTCCTTTTTGCAGTCAAAATACCAACTTTTGACTGGTGTTTTGAGGACCTATGTGTCAAGCCAGAGCAGCTAGGTGGGTGTAAAATTCAGATGTGCTTCCTTTGATCAAAAGCAGAGTTACTTTCTTTGTTCTTCTAAAGCAGTAATCTAGAAGCTTTCTTAAATTGTCTATACAGAAACATAAAGAGTTCTTTGATTTGCAACACTCCTTACTTCTGTTTGTTCCAGTTTGTGCCAAAAGAACATAAGAACATAGGACATAAAACCTGCCATTTATGTCTTTAGACCATAGGTCCATCTTGCACAGGATCCTCTGTCATTCGCTGGCAGTAGGGATGCTGAAAGGGAAAGTGAACTGGATACGATTAGTGTTTCTTCTCTCATTTAGAGTGTACAGCATTTATGGTTTGGGAAATTCTTATTCAGATGCTGTGCTCTAACTCCCATGGTCAATAGCTACCGATGTACCTTTTCTCCAAGAATTTATCCAGGTTCTTTTTGAATCTGGTTAAACTGACAGCTTCCATAACATCTTGTGGCAATGAGTTCCACACTTTAATAATTACACACCATGTGAAAAATAACTTCCTTTTGTTAGTTTTATACTTACAACCTACTAGTTTTATTTTGTGACCCCTAGTTCTTATAATGTGAGAGACTGTAAACAATAAATCCCTATTTACTTTCTCTACACCATTTAGTATTTTGTAAACCCATATCATGTCCCTGCTCAAGCATTTCTAAGCTGAATAGCCTAGCCTCTTTAATCTTTCCTCATATGGAAGCCCCTCCATGCCACAGATCATCCTTGTTGCTCTTCTCTGTACCTTCTCTAGTTCTTGTATGTCTTTTTTGAGGTGTAGGGACCAAAAATGGGTAGAGTATTTAAGGTGTGAATGCATCAGGGATTTATAAAGGGGTGTATGAATGCATAGATCTAGCTCAGATAAATGAAATGCTCCTGGTTTTGGCTGGAACAATCTGGGATAATGATGGCACACATTTCCATAGCTGACCCAACACAAAAGCACATAAATATGTCAACCACAGAAGATATAGTTATGGATACTGTTACAAATGCACAATAGTTTGAAGCATTTGTGGAATGTCATGTATGTTTCTCTGAATTAAGTTTACTTATATAGTGTGTTTGGTATCTATAAACAGCTAAAGGTAAGCTGTGTCTAATTTTGTATGTGTACATGAATTAGGGTGTTGGATATGGATGTATTTCTATACTCTTATAAAGATACCCAGTCAAAGAGGGCTGATGACACTTCAGAAGGGATACAGTCCTAGATGGCTGGGAGAAATAAACACTGAGAATTTGCTTTTGCATAGCTGTGCATATTGGGTGTGGGCATGAGGAACCAGGACCTGACTTAGGCAAGGAATTGGTTTCCCTTGAAACACAATCTTGGACGCAGATAGTATTTGATTAGAACTGGAAGACTGGGCTAATTATCCTTCCGAAAGGATGTAAATATTCTCTCAGTCATAAATGTATCACTAAAGTTGCCTGACTAGTCAAATGGATTTACATTAGAGGGCAGGAGGTTATGCATATTTGGTCTCTAAGACTGCTATGGAAGAATAGAATTGGCCAGATAAATACAAGTACTTCAGACTTGCTTGTGAGCAAGTGCTTGTCTAAAGTTTCCTGGGCAGAAGGTGTTTTATTCCCTCAGCTAGTGAAATAGAGTGAAACAGGTTGCCAAGAAAATCTGCAGGGAAGTCAGAGAACCTGTTGAGCTCAGAAACGAGCTGAGAACTTAAAGCTAAGATCCAAGGATAGGATAAAATCATTGTTTTGATTTTTTGTTTGTTCACTAATTTTTATATGTCTGTCTGTACCTCAACATCTGGTTACTGTTTTCTTAGGATTACTCTTGTTAGTAACTTAGTATCTTGTTAATCACATTTTGTTATTGACTTACTTATTTTCAGTGATAGATGTGATTTCACAGCATTTGATCACAGCAAGCCTCTTCTCCAGAAGGCGGGATGTAGAATACCTGAGCACATGACTGGACAAGGGTGTAGTTCCTTTAGCTCAAAGAAATCTCCTGATACGAGTTGACAAGACCTTGGTGAGGCAGGCAAAGCTGAGGGACCTTTGGCTAAGAAGCTGATCCCTTGGCAGGTCTCAGTCTCTTCTCAGTAGTCAAATAGCAGACAGCAGAGAGGGATTTGGGGCTAAAGGACACATCCATAGGTGTGAGAACACCCTGGGACTGCATCTCAAAGACACATCTGACTAAACTTAGGGTCAGGGTGTGTTGTAGATACCTTGGCCACCTCCAAAGGTGGTTCATGAACCTGAGTGTGAGATATAAAACCACAAGGCTCATTACCATCAAGGAACTGGTGTTTACCCATTTACAGAAAGGGAAGTTATTCCCTCCAAATAAAGGCTTATCAAGGTGTCTATGATTGGTACTGCTTATTGCTGGGCCCATGCCTGAACAGATTGCTGGAATATGAACTTAAGACACTTGCTAGCCAATCTGGCTGCATGGCCTGTTTTAGGTTTTGTTCCAGTGCCGTCACGTTACTGTCCCTCTACTTTCTGCTCCTTGTGGCTTGTGTCGTGTCATCAGTTCCACTGCCCACTGCTGGGCTCCCTACTGTAGCAGCACTCTTAGTGATGTTCTTCTTCAGGTCCTGATTTTGGGTACATCTCTTCCAAAATCAGGTTCCTTGCTGTACAGTACTGTAGCAGAGAGACACCAGAACCCTGGCCTACTAGAAGTATGTTTGGCTGGGGTTGCCCCAGGTGGAGCTTTCTCTTGCTGTTCACCTGAGCCAATCTGAGCTGTCTACAAAAGAAGCAGGCTGCATAAACAGAAGTCAATAAACACTGACCAGGTTCAGATAAACTGGCAGGCAACTCCAGTAGGTGAGTAGAAAATAAGCAGATAGAAGGGTAGGAAAATACAGCCCGAAGGAACTTGGGGTGGGAGAGAAGGAAGGGCATTAGAAGATTATTAATACTTGAGATCTTCACCCTTGAATCACCTGCATCAGAGTGTGTCTGGGCATATACATATCAGGACAACCCAGGCACATTCAGATGAGTGCACAGGTACCAGTTTGTAGTGCCACAAATACAGGCATTTGCTGTGCTGCTAATTTGGAGCATGGTGAGTTTTTTTGACACCAGGAGATCCCGGTGTCAAAAAAATCCATCACCAGAAAAAAGCAGGGTGGCGCATGAGGTGGCAGCGTATACTGCCTGAAACCAGAGCCTGTCCAGCCAAAGCCACGCTCTGGCTGCTGGCCAGGCTTTGTGGGCCTGGCTCACCACCGCTGAAGCCCTAGGAGGCCCCCAGAACCTCAGGTAAGGCTGCTGGGGTCAGCCCAGGTGCTGGTCTCAGCCTCCCGTACCCCATCCAGAGCATTTTTCTTTGTGCTAACCCTACATGCAGGGGCATGGGCAAAAAGGAGCAGCATAAACATGCCACTGCTTTTTTCCTTGTGGCAACTACATAGTACTGCTTGTAAGGATGTGACCTCCAGGTTCAAACATCAACCAGGCAAACAAGCCTAGATTAAAGGATTTTGTGTGCAGGTAGCAGTATGGTTTAGGTTAACTCTGCAATATAGGCATGTCTTAAAAGAAGGGCCATTGCAAATACAAAAAAAAACTCTGTAGTAATGATTAATAGCTGTCTTTCAAATGATTAACTGCTTAGGTCAGGGATCGCATGTCAGACCACAGAATGCATAGTTGTATCTAATTTTGGTCAGGCTTGTTACTATATTTCTCTGAGAATTGTTTTCCTTCACCAGAAATTTTGAATTATGACCATGTCCTTGGGTCTTTTATGCTATGTTTTGAATACATTTAAACCGGTAATAATAAGTAATCCATTTAACAAATGTTTGAGAACGTTGAGTTCCTGAATACTTTCACTCCATTGTGGCTAGTGCAGAACCAAATTAAAAAAGAAGAAAAACTGGTTTTAAAAAAGTACACCTAAATATTCTGAAAACCAAAAGCCTCTTTTCAAAGGTCTCTTTAGAATGCAATTAGAAATTGTGGGATGTTTATTGCAGCACAGTCCAAATTACTAGGCAGGCATGGGCCTTTCACCCAATAGTTTTAAATACAGGGGGAAGTTTTTGGCAAAAGTAAGTTAAGTGGATAAATTATATAAATTATCTATGCACAATATTTATTTTAATTGCTTCTTTATTCAAAAGGAGTGACATCTGAATTTAATTTTAAAAGCCATCCTTTATAGGACCTACAACATGATCCCAATTAACTGTAAAATTTCAGCCTGCATTCATTTTTAGACTTAAATATTTTATTTTCCCTATGCATTAAGTACAATTACTTATGGCTGTTTCTGCAACGATGGTTCTCTGAGTCTTTCATCTAAGTGACTTGGCTTCTGTAAGGCTGCTAGGAAGGACAAAGAAAAACAGAGTTTCTGCTAGCGATGTTCGACAAAACCAAAAATGTCAAGTAGGTGTCTGCTAAAGCAGACTTAATAGTGTAAAAACAGTAATGAATTTGTGGACATTTATTTGAGGTAGAAATGGATGCTCAGTGCACCATGCTTATACTCTATGAATACTTGTACAAATGTATTTTGTTTGTAAAACAGTTGCAAAGTCACAGTTTGTACAAATATATTCAGTCAGGTGCTGCACAGCTTCAAATCAGGGGTCATGTGTACACAGGTTCCCATGGACCATGGTAAGTTGGCCAGGCAGGCCTGGGCCCAGTCAGCTGCCAGGCAAGCCCCCCATCCCCATTTGTTCTGCAGGGGCCAGCAGGCCACTCGGTGCTGGCTGCAGGCAGCCTGCCTCTCCTGCCCCGTTCTCAGGCTGCAACTGGCCTGGCTCCTGGAAGCACCTACTGTCATGACTTGAAACCCCACTTCCTGCTTTCTCCTCTTGTACCCTGTAACTGTTTTATTTTTTTTTCTGTATAACTGCCGCGTGGCACTCTCACATTTATGTAACCTTGAAGTCTTGACTGTTAATCAAAATGAACGCTTTGTACTTTTTTCCACTGGCATTAAGCTACACATGCGCATTCTGTAAATTTAATTTCTTATCTAGAAGTGTCATTTTTGCAGTAACGAAACTTACGTAGAAAATCTGCCTAGCAATTACTGTGTAAAAGAAACTATCCTATCCCTGTATGCTTAGCTTATATCATAGTTAGTGTCACAGAG